>NC_081411.1:353605551-353905551 GCF_030272615.1 Cryptomeria japonica | reverse complement strand
TCCAAGTCCATTGCATACTTCCACCTATTATCAATATGCAAATAAAGTTCATTCGGAAGTGACTTAGCTAGTTCCAATGGAGCCAACCGAAATTTTAGAACTATGTAGATGACAGCTTCTTCAATTTGTCTCTTCTCATCATTATTTCTGGTTTCATACTTTACATATCTGAATGATCCAAATCCTCCATATTCTTTTAGATTTGCATAGAAGTTTTCAACACTATGTACATTTACCTTCTTGCTTTTGACAATCTAAAATTTGCTTGCATCCTCTGATTCGGTATCACTAGACTCTTTTGCCAAAATTAGTCTCTGAGTAGATTTCTTGTAGGTCTTTGTTACCTTGGGAATAGTAACACTCTTTGTTTTCTTACTCGGTGAAGCTATTTATGATCTTGTGCTAGGTCACTTTGGAGGTGGAGTTGGTGAGGCCTTTAATGTGTCCTATTTCTTTCTCTTCAACACTTTTCCCTTAGGCAATTCGGTGCTCAATGTTATAGCTACCTCTTGGGCTTTAGATTCCTCTTCGGTAATGGAAATGGTGCCTTTGATAGGTATAGAGGAAGATTCTTCCTCGAATTTCTCCGATAATGCCTTAATCATCTTTGTTGCCTTTCTTGTAGCTTTGGGTACTACAATGCTCATCTTTACCTTTTCCTTCACTTCCTCATAGGTTCCATACCTCAGCTCGGTAGCATGCCTTGGTAATGTAAGAAATGCATCAATTTGCTATTGTGTGATATCAAAATCAATCTCATAACCCATCGGTGACAAAGATTGAGTCCTTGGTTCCACAACATTCACATAACATTAATCAGTGTCAACTTCAAAACATATGTCATTTTTGTATTTCTCCACTAGCTGGTGTGGAATCCGGTACCTATTATGCATTTTTTCTTGAAATTCACTGAAGTAATCATCCATTATATCATTGAAATTATCACCTAACTTCTTGATGAAGTCATTAATCTGATGGGTGATTGGTCGGTGTAGTTCCCAAACAACTTTACTGACTGATGGAAATAATTTTTCAAAATAGAAAAATATGCATACAAGTAATGATCCAAACTTTAGTGTATTAGCCAAGTTGTTCTTCTTCAGCTTCCTGATGGTGTTCAAATTCTCAAATAGGCTCTTTAGAAACACCTCACATAGATCAATTTTCATTCCCTTTTTCAAAATTTTGTATGCTAGGTCTACTGCTGCACAGGGTACACTGTTTTCCCTTGCTGATTGGAAGAAATAGTAACCTATTACTCTTATGGCAAATTTTAGTTCTTCATCTGTGACATTGTTCAATTTCAATCCTCTGCAATCTGATTCCACTCTGGTTAAACTGATCAATTCCTTCTATGATATCATCTTTTGGGCTCGGGCATGATCATAAATAGGGTAACCGGTAATCAGATGAATGATTTCCTTGGTAATCTTAAATGGTTGCTCTTCTAGCCACATGAAATCATCGTGAACTCTGCTCAGAACAAACTTGACCCACTAGGGTTTGAACACACGGGGATAGGTTAGGGATTCAGCCAATCCCTTGATCTTGATGTGCTCATACTTGCTATTCAATTTACCATCAGTACACAACTCATCACAGGTGTCTTTGATTTCAACATGACCGAGTTCTTCAACATGACATTTGGTGAAGAATCTCACATCCTCGACTAATAACACTCTATCCGAGATGAGTGAAAAAGTAGTTTTGTCATCTGGTTCAGATGCAACTTTGGGAGTCAAAGAGTATTTTAATGAGGGCTTCTCTACATTCTTGACAACAATGGGATCTTGGATCTTAGGTGCCATTTTAGATTTCAGATAAAAGCTAACAAAGGATCCATAGGGTTTCAGTATTTCAAACGACCGACCTTCCACACTTAGCAAATAATAGCAACTTGATAAGATCAGTAAACCAGCTTAACAATGCATTGAGATTGATGTAGATACCTTGAATTTGCTTTGTAGGAGGTTTGACTGCCTTAGATTCGCTTTTCTCCGCTCTCTTGAAAACTTGGTGAGTTTAAAATGACCGCGAAAATGCTTTTAAGTACACAATATGCCTTATCAGGCTCCGTGCAGGTTAGGTCAAAAGCATTAAATGCACTTGGTTCCACTAAAACCTTCTTTCCTTTTTTTTTGCTTTAACTAAGTAACCAAAATTCCTTCATTTACTGACTAGACAGGTTTCCTGTGTACACTGACTTGACAGGTTTCCTGTAAAGTGCTTCAAAAGACTTTGATAGAATTTCAAACTTACTAATACATCTTAATTATGCAGATTTGAATTAAGTACATAATAAAATAGGAACTATTAAGATTTAACTTTGAATAATGCAGTCCCTTCATACCTTTACCGATTAATTTGGAATAGGTGCACCTAACTTGGTAGGTAAGGTGCTTTCTTCATTTGACACAATTTCCTTCTTTTTCCAAATCATTTTTAATTTGTCTTTTATTTCCTTAGTGTCTTTTCTAGGTTGATCTCTGCAATCTCCAACTAAGTGTCCAACTTTGTGACAATGAAAACATGCCATACTAGGATTTCTCCATGATCTTCAGTTGTACATCCCAAACCTTATTAAATAGTTAGCACTTATATGTCCATCTCTTCCACAACATTCACACCATATCCTTTTATTGTAATCCCATGGTACTGCAGAATATTGTCGGTAAGGATGTGTGTGAGTTCGGTAACCTCTATCATTTGCTCGCTGTGCATACCACATATAGTTCTTTTGCTTAAGCCAACACTTCTTGGTACTATGTCCATATCTATTGCAGTTTTTACAAAACGCATTGAATTTTGCCTTCTGATAATTGTTTACAGATGTTGTCCTACATTGTTTAGATGTGTGACCATATTTATTACAATTGTAACAATAACTATTGGACTTAGTGACATTCTGTTGCTTACCTTTTTCTGATTTAGCACATGTTGGCAGTATGACCTTGATTTCCACAGTAGTTGCAAATAGGCTTCTTTCTTTTGATGTTATTCTTGTTTCCAGCTTGCTTTGATGATTCTCCTCTCTCGGTAGTATGAATTCCCTTCTCGGTAGAGTCTTTTCCTTTGTAACCGAGTCCTTCATCTTTGTTGGGTCTTCTTGTATTCAATTTCTCATCCAACATCTTTGATGCTTCATAACTCTTCTTCAACGTTTCTTTGGATTTCTTCTCTATTTCAAGTTCATCGGTCAACCTTGATACTTCAAGTTTCAATGCTTGATTCTCATCATCCTTCAAATTTGCTTCATGATGTGCATAACCTAGTTGATCTGATAGATTTTGTTGAATTCCAGTCAACCTTGTGATTTCATCATTCTTATCAAATACTAAGACTTCAAGTTGTTGTTTCTCTCTTTGTAGATCTCTTACTTTATCCTTGGCTGTCCTTAATGCATCAAGATTTTTAGTCATCTGTGTGCTGAAATGTTCATGTTCTCTTTTCATTGCTTTTAGTTGATCAGCCAGTGCTTTGTTCTTTTCTCTCAATACTCCAATCATTTCTTTGGTTTCTTCAGATATACTATTCTCAGATGATGTCTCAATTTGTTCCACTAACTCTTGAGAGTCCTACAAATCATCAAATAATCTTCTTCTCACTTTCAAAGATTTTTGCATTTGCCTTTGCATGTCTGCAATCACTTGATTAGCATGATCCAGCTCTTCTTATAGATACACAATCCTCTGAGATTGTTTATAGCCTTCCATTGATAAGATCTTTGTCTTTAGGCAGTTAAACCCTTTTCCAAGATTCACGCTCGGATACCAATTGTTAGGCCCAATATGGAAAGCTAATGTACTGAAAGGGGAGGGGTGAATCAGTACTTCAAAACTTTTCTTCAATAATAGCTTTACTGTTATGCATAAACTGAATAGTGTAGTAACATAATATAAAGCTAAAACAAATAGATAACAATCATACATGATTCACTCCATAACACATATATTTTGGTTATGCAAAAACTCTTGGTTAGAGAGAAAAACTGCGATGGGGATGGCACCCACAACTTCACTACTGCAATAATAAAGAGTGCTTGGTTAGAGCTACATGTTTAGCTATTTTTGATAGCTTCCCCTATTAGGAGTAACAAGATCTGTTAGATCTACCTTGCTAAAGGATTTTACAACACTTAATCTAAATGTTGCACCTAGTTAGAGGCTTTACAATTTATATACTTGATTAGAGTGTTTTACCCTGTTAAAGGTTTCTCTTACAACTTCAAAATATTACAATAAATCATTACAAATATCTGCAACTTTACATCTAGAATGTTATAGCAAATTCTATGTGCTCAGAATAGATTACCTTGCTTATAGCATACTTTGGTAACCCATATAGTAATTCGGTAAACCCTTCTGTTTACTCTGTTCTTTGACTATTCTCTGAAATCCTTCTCGGTGACCTCTGTGTCTCTGTAATAGTCTTCTTACACTCATGCACACACCTTTTAATTCTTAACTCATGTTGTATAAATAGATCTCTTATGATGGTGATCTATTCATTGCTTTGATCTTACAAACATGTTTTATCGAATGAATAACCATGCAAATATTTCATTGCTTAGATGACCTAAAAATCATACACAATCTTTAAGTGCAATTTCCAATGTGATAACGGTTAGATGTTCCTCGATCTTGTAACACATTTTCATATGTATGTTCAAGTTCAATGAATCTAGTAACACGTTTCACTTGCTGTATAACAACTCGGTGTGTCATCTTTTCTGCTCGGTAGACATGAAATGATACTCGGTAGACAGCTCAGTGTATACTACTTTCTGAGACTACTTTCTTCAATAACCGACTGGACTGTGCATACTGACTGAATATCTCGGTAGAGATAACCGACTAGAGTATATAGAATAACTTTGAACATAAAACTAATGGCAACTTGATAAGTAGTAACAAAGACATGCTTGATTGCACATATTGATGAAAGTTGGCTATGGCATAAGAGACTCTATCATGTAAATTTTGATTGCATGGTAAAAATCAGTACTACTAAGGCAATTAGAGATTTACCTAAGATTGTTAAGCCTCACAATCCGGTATGTAAGGAATGTCAATTTGGAAAACAAGTTAGAGCTACTTTTAAAAGTATTCCAGAAAAATCAAATAATGCTCTTGACTTAATTCATATTGATTTATGTGGTCCAGCTAGAACTAAAAGTTTACAAGGTGATAGATATTTCATGCTAATCATTAATGACTACTCTAGAATGTGTTGGGTTACTTCTCACAGAGAAAAATCAGAAGCGCTTGGGAAGTTCAAAATATTCAAAGCAATGGTAGAGAATGAAACCTGTAAGAAAATAAAATATTTGAGATTAGATCAAGGAGGAGAATTTACATCTAGGAAATTTAATGCATTATGTGAAGTGAATGGAATTAGAAGACAGTTATCAGCACCCCGGACACCACAACAGAATGGAGTTGTAGAAAGGAAAAACATAACTATCTTGGATGTAGCTAGAAGTATGTTATCTGAAGCAAATCTACCACATGTATATTGGAGAGAGGTAGTAAGAAAAATGGTCTACACATTCAACAAAGTTCACATCAAAGGAGAAACCAGTAATACCCCTCATGAACTATGGTTTGGTATTACTCCTACTCTTAAATATTTCAGAATATTTGGAAGTAAATGCTATATTAGAAGAGATGAGTATATTGGAAAATTTGATCCTAGAAGTGATGAAGGAATATTTCTTGGTTATTCATCTAAGAGCAAGGCATATAGATCTTTTAACAAAAGATTGCAGAAAGTTGTTGAGAGTACAAATGTGAAGATTGATGAACAATTCAAAGGAACTTCAAGGTATATAGACTCTGAACCACCAACAGAGATTCTAACAAGTGAATCTACATTGAACCCACCAATACAGAATGAAGATCCTGTTACACCGGTATCATCTAAATATTCCACTGTAACTGAGGAACAACAACAAATAAAGACACCTCGGTATGTAAGACTGAATCACTCTAAAGATTAGATAATTGGAAACAAGTATAAAGGAGTTATGACAAGAGGAAGACTGGCAAATGAAGAGGTATGTCTTATTTCTCAAATTGAACCATCATCAATTAATGAGGCATGTGAAGATAAACACTAGATTAAAGCTATGGAAGAGGAACTAGAACAAATTGAGAAAAATAGCACATGGACATTAGTTCCCCGGCCTAAAGACAAAAATGTGATTGGAACAAAATGGGTATTCAGAAACAAACTTAATGAAGATGGTAAGGTAATCAGAAATAAAGCAAGACTAGTGTGTAAGGGATATTCTCAGAAAGAAGGAATTGATTATAATGAAACCTTTGCACCGATAGCTAGAATTGAGGTAGTCAGATTATTCTTGGCTTTTGCAGCACACAAGAACTACAAAGTATATCAAATGGATATTAATTGTGCATTTCTGAATGGAGATCTTGAAGAAGAAGTTTACATTGAACAACCTGATGGATTTTCTTTGACAGATAACAAAGATATGATTTGTAGGTTAAGGAAAGCTTTGTATGGGTTCAAACAAGCTCCAAGAGCTTGGTATACAAGATTGGATAAGTATCTTTTGAATATTGGCTTCTCTAAAGGTAATGCTAACATCAACTTATACTACAAAGTGACTAATGATGACATCTTGGTTATAGAAGTTTTTGTTGATGATATAATCTTTGGAGGAGAAGATGGATTATGTAAAGAGTTTTCTATTGAAATGCAGCAAGAATTTGAAAGGTCTATGATTGGAGAAATAAAATTCTTTATAGGATTGTAGATTTCATAGACTGATAAAGGTATATTCTTGAGTCAATCCAAGTACTTGAAGGAGTTACTAAAGAAATTTGGGATGGAGAACTCTAAACTGGTAAGCACACCTATGACTACAAATGAGAAATTATCACTAAGGGATGAATCTAAACATGTTAATCTGACTAGGTACAAATCTATGATATGAGGCCTACTATATTTAACACAAATAAGACCTGATATTATGAATGTAGTATGTATTGTTTCAATATTTTAGAGTAATCCTAGAGAAAATCATGAATCGGGAGTAAAAAGGATTTTTCGATACTTACAAGACACTACAAATATTGGATTATGGTATCCTAGAGATGAAAACTTTGAATTATGTGCATACACAGATGCAAATTGGGTAGGATATGTGGATGATAGAAAAAGCACCACTGACAGAGCATTTTTTCTTGGCAGCAGACTAATTTCTTGGTTGAGTAAGAAATAAAGTTGTACATCTTTATCAATAGCTGAATCAGAATATGTTGCAGTAGCAACTAACTGTACATAGGTATTATGGCTTAAGCAAATGTTGAAGGACATAAAGGTAAAATGCAAGGAACCCATAACCATTTATTGTGATAACACTGCAGTAATTGATATATCTAAGAATCTAGTATTACATTCTAAAACCAAACATGTTTCTATCAAACTAAATTTTCTGAAAGAGAATGTTGAAGCAAAAGAAGTAAAACTGGTTTATGTGAATACTAAAGAGCAGATTGTGGATATTTTCACTAAACCTTTGCCTAAGGAGACCTTTGAATATCTTAGAGACCAGCTTGGGGTCATACCCCCACCGATAGAGACTTAGATAGTTGATGTTTGTCATCAACCAACAGAATTAATAGAGAAATCTTTTACTCTAGTTTTGATGAGAAAGCTACTTCTCAGGGGGAGTAGTTGGTATAGTGAATTGGTTGGTATTTTATATGGTTTTTAATATTTCTTTGGCATTTGATGTCAAAGGGGGAGAGATTGATATGGAAAAACACATTATCTCTTATTCATTTGGGGAGAGATTGTCATTTTGAGAGAAACTGATTACTCTCTCTATTTGTATTTTGATTTTTGGTTATGATCCTTTTTGGATATTGTTGGTTTTTGGCATTTGGCATATCTATTTTGGAACTTTGATGGTTTTTTCCATCTTGTGTTGCCATCAATGCCAAAGGGGGAGATTGTTGGTATTTTGGTATGGTTTTGTTATTGATGTCAACACCTACTATCACTTATCAACTCTGGCACTTTGAAGAATTGGAAAAGTTCACTGGCAAGCAAGTGACTTATCCACAGTCACTAGTATCTGGTACACCGATAGAATATAATATTGATCGAAACTTGGAATGATATGAAAAACACCTGGTTATGTCGAAGACATCATTTGGACACTTTGTCTTGGAGATTTGTTCATTGGCATATTCGTATTTGCATATTTGTTGTTACTGACAGGCTTATCCATTCCAGATCAGCACGACATGCCTTGGAGATGTTTTATTATTGTTGTAAATGCATCAAGCTGACATGTTGAATTGGTTATTGCATCGGACATTGTTTTATTTGTAAATTGATTTTATTGTAATATCCTTTAGAGCTGGCCTACTAAAATTGGTCTTAGGTTATGATATAAATGTAAGATCTTATTTGTAAGATCGAATGGGAATGCGAAAAGGAAGTGTGAGAAGGTATATGCGAAAATAAGAAGAGCTATACATGCAGACATCATTTGAAGGTTGAAGGAGGGTTTTTGTGAAGACAATCATAACTACACCTGTACTCAATCCAACATAGAAAGATGCTAATTTTAGTAGTACATCCTTATTGGATTTAACCATCCAATTGTAGTCAGTGTGAATCTAATTTGTGTTTGAGCAGTGAGCTCTAGGTGTTTGGCCTTTCTGCATGTGTAGACCCCATTTGTATACACATACTATCTAGAGTAGTATCATTTGATTGTGGGTAAGGTTTCCCACCATGGTTTTTCCCCTTACAAGGTTTCCACGTATAAATATTGGTGTTATGTGTTGTGGATGTTATTGTATTTCTATTTCATGCATTAATCTTTATCGGTATTGTAATTAACTGATAAAACTGTCTATCAATATAAAAGTCTGGTTTACCAGTATTAAGCATTAAAGCTGGTTAAGTTATTTTGGTTTGAATTTATTTCACAATTGATTCACCCCCCCTCTCAGTTATCCCTGAGACCTAACAATATATGAGAATACTCGTACGAGTAGGTGATAATACTCATATGAATTTCATCTTCTATGTTTTCAAAACAGATTGCATTTAAGGGTTTTTATGCTTCAATTTGGCTATTACTAATGCTAACCCTGGTCTGTTTGTAAGTTTTCTAGCAGCCTAACTGGTTTTTGTAGGACGATTGTCAAAGATTATGCTTTACAAAGCTTCATTTCATCAAAACAACATGACTACTAACGTATCTATTTTGTAGGTTGCCTAAGGAAAATCAACAAGACTTTATGTATTATTAAGTTTTCTAGGCACACTTATTTTGCTAATGGTAAATGAGCATACTATTTTCTATGCTTTAGAAGTTGTCAAAAGGGTAGGAGAGTATGCTCTTGTCCATTTGGACAATCAAAAATCCCAACCTTTGAAGCACTTCTATTTTTGAGATTTGATTACCTTTAGCGGGCCTGTCACAGTGGGAAAAAGTAATTACCCTGTGAGAACGACCCAAGCTTTCTGACTCACTCTCAAAAATAGGCCTCTCAGGATTAAAGTCTTAGAGGATGGGATTATTTGATTTTTTCTCTTTTGAGATCTCTCATATCATACATTTAATAGGGCCTCTCAGTCTCAATAATGCTTGCATGACTACTTCTTGTTTTGGTACCTTGTTGGGCTATAGGCCTCAATTGTGCTTGCATGACTGCAAGGGGTAGTTTCAAAAGGAAAACCTTACTATGAACCCTAAGATAGAAGCTACCTGATTCACCTCTGAAAGGGGATAGTCTTTGTGCAAGAGAGACAATAACTCTCCCAAGACACTTTCCATATCGTGCCCCCTTTAGTGTTTGGAGTAAGATAACATGGTGTTGAGAATCCATTATGTGAGACTCAGTGTTCATATTATGATTAGGTATTGGGTGTGTACCTAAGTTTGCAAGCAAAGTTTTTCTCTCTCAGCCAACTTCCTTATGATTTAGCATGATGTGTTTGAGGTCACTTATCATATCATGTGTTTGTTGTGTCTTCATCCCTAAAAAAGAAAATCAGACATCAAAAAACTAGAAAATAGAATCAAAACATCAAACTTCATTGATCAAAAAATTGTCCAAATAATTTTTTTGTCTGTTCCGTCTTCAGTCGTACGAGCTTTCTATTTTATTGTATGGGAAATCTAGTTTATCGTCTGATCCTATGGGAATTCTTGTATGAGTTAGTTTAGCAGAATCTTTTTTGTTATCTTTTGTCGTCTGGTTTTATTGTAAGTGTCATACAAGTTTGGGCCTTTGTTGTGAGATATTTCTAGTTTATCCTATGGTTCTGTCTAAATTGTCATCTGGGACTGTGTAAATTGTCGTACAAATTTCTGTGTCTATTAGTCCAGAGTTGATTTCTTGCATGTCTTTTTTGGATCTGTCATGTTTTCTTGGTCAATTTACATTGAGCACAAACACCTAATATCTGTCATTTTGTGTTTAGGTCATCTTCTTGGTTTGCTTGGTCAAGTTATCTTTGTCAAATCGGATTCTACAACTAGACACTTCAATATTTTCAAGTGTTCACCTTCAACAAGTTCAAGATCTAAACTTCTCAAAGTGCATTATCACCTCTTTGATAAACTGATCACTCAATACATAGTTTCTCATTAGGATCTATCATCCTCTATCACAAAAATCCAATGTTTGGTCAAGATAACCTTGTCCCACATTGTATGATATATCATTCCTATTGGACTTGGTTTTATCAAAATCATCATCATTGCACTCCAAAACCAAAGATTGAAAAACTCACAAAGTTTTGAACACTTGAATTATCTTTTCTTGTCGTATCACTCTATCATATCTACATTGACAGTTGGTCACTTATTGAAACAACTTTTAGACAATCGAATACTTGCACAATATTCAACACACGTGTATTTTTGTTTTAACGAGAGTGCAGAGACAGAAGATCAGAGAAACGGAAATCAAAACATTTGAAATAACTGAATATTATAGGAACATGGAATACCAAAATGAAATAGAAGAAGTAGAGGAAATAACATAAACACATCTTAGAGAAATTAAAAAGATCCTAAATTCGATGAATTTATGGAGAAAATATTGGAGGAAGAAAAAGAAAAATACTTCCTAATGTTAGCAAAATCTGGTGCTACACTCCCCCAAGACTTTGATGTGACCAAATTAGGGCAAAAGAGAAGTGACCCTTTCCATGATAACGAATGACATGAGGATATTTTCGGTCACAAAAAGGATGATGCCACAATTCTAGATAACAAAAGAACTAATGAGGAAAATTTTGTTCCCAAAAGGGATGATGTAGAAATTCTCAACAAAGCTAAAACTAATGAGGACACAAGAATCAAGATGATACAAAAAGAGATCAAGATCATACTAGAACACAAACTCATGGTTACACAAGAACAAATCATGTTTATAATCCTATCACAACTCTTACACAACAAATACAAACATTGCAAACACAAATTCAAGATATGTAGAGAGGAACTGTTACAAGATACTCGCTTCATGAAATCTTTCCTCACCCATTTGACAAAAATATAAACATGATACCATTTCTTATAGGTTACAAAAATCCTCGATATGATAAATATAATGGAAGAACTGATCCCTAGGATGATATACAAGAATTTTGCACGATGAGTATAGAGTTTTCACATGAGGATATGTACCCGATGAGATTATTTACAAAGAGCTTAAGTGGACTAGCTATGGAATGGTTCTCCAAACTTCCACTTGGAATAAGATCATTCTCAGAATTGGTGGATAAGTTTATTTCACAATACTCTTACAACATACAAAATGAGGTTACAATGCTTGACCTATGTAATACTAAACAAAAGAGTGGAGAACCTTTCATGATGTTTCTATAGAGATGGAGATGGTTAGATTCACGATATCCTTGTACAGTGCAAGAATAAGAGAAAATAGATATATTCATCAATAACCTAAATGATCAAATGAGTTATAATCTGAAAATGCAATGTCATCAAAATTTTGAAAAAATGATTGATAACGGAATCAGAATGGAAGAAGTTATGGTAAAGAAGGGTGAGTTGAAGCTATACAAAGAAGGAGTTCATCCTCCTAACAATAATGTTAGCAACAATAACAATGATAAGCCTAAATTTTGGAATAGAAATTGAAATATCATCAACAATGGGATAGTGGATAACAACAATTTAAAACCAAAGAAACCAACCTTCAATTTATCTAGTCACTCAACAACAACTCAACAAAACAACAATCACCAAAAATTAACTTTCAACAATTTCTTTCGAACCTCATTAAATACGCTTCTCACAAATAAATTGATTACTTTTCTAGAATGAAGGAATTTTCAAACCTCAAGTAAAACCCTCTTGGTGGAATGACAACCACTATTGTGATTTTCCTCAAAACAAAGGACATCACACATATACTTGTCAGTGATTGAAACATGTTGTCCAAGATTTGATTGATAGTGGAGTAATAACCGTGGATGTACATACAACAAAAGAATCTCATACAAATTTTAAAAATCTACTTCCAAACTATGAGAAAGGTGAATCATCAACAACACATAATGGTAAAGGTAAGGAAAAGGTAAACTACACTCATACATATAATAATGTGGAAAATGTGATTATAGTTAAAGAAAAACAACATCAAGAACCTTCTCATGCTATCACAAGAAGAAAAGCTAAAGTTGTATTTTCGGGTCTTACCACTAACATGCCATCCACTGCAAAACAATATAGTCTGGTGGATCAATTACAGAAAACTCCTGTGCAAATATCCATCTTAGAACTTTTAAATCTTTCACCTGCACACAAAGAAATTATTGAAAGAGCATTAGTAGATACAAGTATGTCCAAAGATCTTGATATAGACCAATTCCAAACCAATGTGGGACATCTCACAACCCCTCGTTTCTTATCATTCACCGAAAGAAGAGGAAATATCCTTGCAACATCCCTTTAATACTCCCTTGCATATCATTGTCCTCATTCATAAGATGTGAGTTAAATGTGTCCTAATAGATGGGGGAGTTGGCTTAAACATTTGCTCATTGAGTCTTATTTGTACTCTAGGTTATTCAGAAGATGTAGTTGATCCCCAAAAAAAGATCACCATCAAAGCATATGATGACAAAGCATACTCCTCTAAAGGGATTGTTATATTACCCATTTGAGTGGGACCTTTACAGAAAGATGCAGCATGCCAAGTTCTAGACTTGGACTTATCATACAACATACTCTTGGGAAGACCTTGGATACATGACATACAAGTTGTTCCATCAACATATCATTAGTTTCTAAAATTTCCTTACAATGTGCAGGAAATCACGATCTCAGTAGATTCAAATCCATTCCAGTACTGTAGTAATCTAAAACCACCTCAAGTGGTCATTGTTCCTCATAATAGGGAGGCATCATCTTCAGACACAGAAACCAAGGGTAAATCATTTGCCTCAATTTTGTCAAGTATAGAAAAATAAATGCAACTAAGAGATCGAGGGAATGAAGAATATTTGCTATCACAATTACCACTTTCAACTAAATCCTATGGAAACAATCAAACTCTAAACAACAACCAATTGTGAAAAATCTTCCAATATTTGATGGAGCATTTGTTAGTGTTGGGACATTATTAGAGGAAACATAAGACAAAAATGTGCTACAATGGCTATATAATGATGAAGAAGTCCAACAAAAGATCAACAATATCAGAATACCCACTGAAAAATATGGAAAAGTATTTGACATTCTTCAAAAAATGGGATACACTAGAACAGGTCCTTTAGGAAAAATAAAAGAAGGTATCTCAGAATCTATCCAACCTCATACTCAGCAGGCTACAAACAAATTAGGCTTAGCGTATGGACAAGTTACTCTACCGAAAGACACATATTTTAGCCAATGATAAGAGGAATATGAAAATAGACAATAATAACTTGCAATTGAAAGGGAAGAAACAACTACCAAGCAACAAGAACAAATAAACATGAAATGGCAAAAGAAGCAAGCTTTTGATCAACAAGAAAAACAAACTAAAGGTACCTCCCAAACAACATTAAATCTCTATCAAATCAAGAAAGAAGCTCGTACAAATCAAGGAGAGCTGATAGCAAGGTTGACAAAACTCAATCTCAGTCCAGAAAAAGATAAATATAAGAAAAGAAAATATATGGCAAGAAAAACAGAAGAAACAAATCAAATGCTATATGAACAAATTTGTAGATTGCAAGCTTCAAGTGAGACAAATTCTAATGAATGGGAATGGGATTCCTATCATTCTAAAGAATCAACTGAATAATTTTTTTTTGAAAAATATGTAGGAGTCAATGTTGTTCACACGTATGTAGGGAAAACATTATGAACTAGCCCACTTGAATTAGGATCACATTCGGCTGACTTGGACTTAATTGAGGACAATCAGGAGATCCTTTCCTAAGGTCATTCTGATGAGAGTACCATTCTAGACATTGACATACATATTGAAAATTTTGAAATCTCTATCATGACCCTAAATACCCTCGAAGCATCTCAACCCAAGGACCCCTTACGTCTAATCTATCCTAAACTTATTGATTGGGAAAATGAAAGACATACTACCATTGATACCTTCCCTAATGACCATTCCATACCCTTATATCTTAATGCAATCAAACCCGCAACTACTTTTACCAAGAATATCAACAACACATCTTCCATTCAAGTGGGTGCCAAAACTCCCAGTCGCAAAAGTGAAAATAAAGAAAACAATATTAGATCTAATGCTGAAAACCATTCATTGGCAACACTAGACCATGAAAAAGTAAATAGAAAGGACACATCTAACAGTGAAAACCTCCTCGAGGCACAAAAATATGGGAGATTTGACACTTTACCTAAAAAATATCAAGAAAGGTCATCCATTTTGATCGAACCAAAGGAGGTAGTTAACATGGGCACAACAGATCAACCAAAGATTCTACATCCAACAACTTCTTTATCAGAATGAGAAATGCAGCAATATATGCAATTCTTCAAATGACACCAAATCAATTTTGCCTGGTCATATGCAGACATGCCAGGGTTGGATCTAGAGCTTATTATGCATCACTTAAATGTCAGTCCAGAAGCCAAACCAATTATACAAAAATTACAAAAGATGCATCCTCATATTGCTCTTTTGGTCAAAGTAGAACTAAAGAAATTACTAGAGGTAAGATTCATCAAATCTGTAGCATATCCTCAATGGGTATCAAACATCGTTCCTATTTCTAAACTAGATTAAAGTATCAGAATATGCACAAACTTTAGAGATCTTAATAATGCATGTCCAAATGATGACTTTCCTTTTCCTAACATTGACATCATTGTGGATTTAACTGTTGGACACTCCATGTTTTTTCTAATGGATGGTTTCTCCGGATACAATTAGATTAAAATATCACCTGAAGATCAAGAAAATACAAATTTCACATGTCCATGGGGCACTTTCTGCTAGAATGTCATGCCTTTTGGATTAAAGAACATAGGTGCTACATATCAGAGAGCTATGACAACGATATTCCATGACATGATGCATACATTCATGAAAGATTATGTGGATGACATATTGGCCAAATCATACAACAGAGAAGACCATATAGGAATACTGGAAAAGATCTTTGACAGGTTAGAATAGTATAAGATATGAGTCAATTCCAAGAAATGTGCCTTTGGTGTTACTTTAGGCAAGCTATTGGGATACATTGTTTCAGCTAGGGGTATCGAAGTAGATCCTACAAAAGTAAAAGGAATAATGGAAATGGCATCTCCATGGAATATCAATCAACTAAGATCACTCCAAGGAAGACTATAGTCAATTAGAAGATTTTTTGCTAAGCTAGCAGATAAATGCCAACCATTTACTCATTTATATCATAAAGATATCAATTTCAAGTGGGACCATCAATGTGAGGATGCATTCAATAAGATCAAGGCCTATCTCATGCAACCACCCATCCTAATGTCACCAATTCTAGGAAAGTCATTGTTACTTTATGTATCAACCACCAAAGTATCATTAGGAGTTTTACTTGCACAATAGGACAATGAAGGAAAAGAACGAGCCATCTACTACATCATAAGAACATTAGTAGGATACGAGAATAACTATTCACAAACAAAAAAAGCATGATTGGGGGTAGTTTTTGCTTCTCAAAAATTAAGACACTATCTACTATCTCAATCCATCAAGTTGATTGCTAAAATTGATCCATTGAAGTATTTTCTCAGCAAGGCAACATTGATAGGAAGACTAGTAAAATGGATCATGATTTCAAGTGAGTTTGATATTGAGTATGTTGATAGAAAAGATATCAAGGGGCAAGTCTGTTGGTATTTTGGTATGGTTTTGTCATTGATGTCAACACCTACTAAATACACCTACTTTGGAGATCCAGCAACGTTCATCGGCAATTAGTAAACTGTTCAAACAATCACCGGTATATGGTTAACTGACAGGATATAATGTTAAACCGGTAGGATATAATGTTCACCGGTACCTGCAATGACATGGAAGACACTTGGTAATGTCGAATACATCATGTGGACACTTTTCCTTGAAGTAATATCATTGGTATATTGTTATTTGCATATTTGCTTTTACTAGCAAATAGGTCCAGGTTATCTAGGGTTACATCGATAGGTTTATCTTTTCCAGATCAGCATGGCACACTATGGAGATGATTTATTATTGTTGTAAATGCATTAAGCCGATATGTTCAATCGGTTATTGCATCGAACATTGTATTATTTGTAAAATGTTTTTATTGTAATATCTTGTAGAGCCGACCTACTAAAATTGGTCTTAGGGTATGGTATAAATGTAAGATCTTATTTGTAAGATCATGAGTGAAGTGCGAAAAAGGTTTAAGAAAGGGTATATGCGAGATCAAGCAGAGATAAAAATGAAGACATCATTTGAAGGTGAAGTTAGGTTTTTGTAGAAGAATATCAGCATTACACTAGTACTGAATCCAGCATATGAAGATGCTATTTTGTGTAGTACATTCTCATTGGATTTAACCATCCAACTGTAGTCAGTGTGACTCCCATTTGTGTTTGAGCAGTGAGCTCTAGGCTGTTTGCCTTTCTGCATGTGCAGACCCCTCTTTGTACACTTACTATCTGCAATAGTATCATCTAATTGTGGATAAGGTTTCCCACCATGGTTTTTCCCCTTACAGGGTTTCCACGTACAAATATTTGTGTCATGTGTTGTGGATGACTTTATGTTTATGTTTCATGCATTAATTCCTACCGGTACAACATTTCTTGTTAATACTGTTCACTGGCACAATTAACTATCTTACTGGTATTAAGCAATAAGTTGGTTAACAAGATTTTGGTTTGAATTTATTAGACAACTGATTCACCCCCCCCTCTCAGTTGTCCTTGGGACCTATAATTGGTATCAGAGCATAGTCCTCTTTTTGTGGAAGTTTAACAAACTTGAGGAGATCCAATGTCTACAAATTATTTCGAAAAGGATAGTCCTAAACTTGATGGAACCAACTACGGAATATCAAAAATCAGAATGGAGACACATCTGAATTGCATTGGTAAAGACATTAGGAAGTTACTAAGAATGGTTGTACTACTGCTATAGCTGGTCAGCTTGCTGCTATTACCTTAGCTAAAGATGAAGAAAATGATTGCAAAGCAAGAGAAACACTTTTGAGCGCATTGTCAGATCAACAAATCATGGGATTATCAAATAGATCTACTGCAAAAGCTATTTGGGATCATTTGGAAACACTAAATGAAGGGGATTCCATAGTCAAAATTGCAAAACTTGAAAGCTTCCGAGTCACGTATGAACATCTAAAAATGGAAGAAGATGAAAGAATTTCTTCTTTTATGGAAAGAGTAAATGAAATTGTTTTAGGTATCAAATGTTGTGGAGGAAGCTTGAGTGAAGATGAGATTGTTTCAAAAATCTTAAGAGGTTTGCCACCAGCATATAAGATGAAGGTTACTGCTATTAATGAGTTGAGAACAATGCCTAATACATCAGTAACTAGGGATACATTGATTGGAAAACTTTCAGCTTTTGAAATTGAGGAATTTGGTTCTGTTGCTACTATAAAAACTGATTTGGCCTTCAAAGCATCAACATCATCTGCTCCATCTTTTGACAAACTAGACTGGAGAGCCTTTTATGCAAGAGAACTTGAAGAAACCAGGAAGGAGAATGAAGAACTTGAAGAATTTGAAGCACTATTTGCAAGAAAAATGCCAAAAGGTCTAATTGAAAGTAAGTATGAAGGTAAAGCACCCTTTAAATGTTTCAACTGCAATAAGATTGGTCATATGGCTTCAATATGCCTTGATAGACATGCTAGACTAAGAGAAGAAGCTAGAAGGACATATAAACCTAATCCTGAATATCAGAGATACAGATTTAAGGAAAACAAAGATAAATCTTGTTACATTGCTGATGAAGGTGTGACTGATGATTTTGATAAGGATCTAGCAGACAATGGATGGGTCTTTGTTGCTATAACAGAAGATCAACCGCTACCTATTGCCCCACCGGTAGAACAAGCCCTAGCAGCTAAAGTTGAATCAAAGGATGAATGGATTATTGATTTAGGATGCTCACATCACATGACTGGAGACAAAGGCAAATTCTTGAGCTTACAAGAATACAATGGAGGTTTAGTAAGATTCGGAGATGACAAAGCCTATTCAATCAAAGGTAAGGGTTCAATATCTCTTGATGGTAAACATAACACTGACAATGTTTACTATGTTGAAGGATTAAAACATAATCTTTTAAGTGTTGGTCAATTAGTTGAGAAAGGTTTTCAGTTACAATTTAAAAATGGAAAATGCAAAATCATGAATAGAACTGGTTTGGAAATTGCAACCGGTAATCAGACTAGAGGAAATATCTTTCATTTGAATAACAGTGAAAAGGCATGCTTAATTGCACATATAGATGAAAGTTGGTTATGGCATAAAAGACTATGTCATGTAAATTTTGATTGCATGGTAAAAATCAGTACTTCTAAGGCAGTTAGAGATCTACCTAAAATTGTGAAACCTCATAATACAATTTGCAAAGAATGTCAATTTCGAAAACAGGTTAGAGCTAGTTTCAAAAGTATTCCAGAAAAATACAATAATGCTCTTGATTTAATTCACACTGATTTATGTGGTCCAGCTAGAACTAAAAGTTTGCAAGGTGATAGATATTTCATGCTAATTATTGATGATTATTCTAGAATGTGTTGGGTTACTTTTCTCAGGGAAAAATCAGAAGCACTTGGGAAGTTCAAACTATTCAAAGCAATGGTTGAAAATGAAACCGGTAAGAAAATTAAATGCTTAAGATCAGATCAAGGAGGAGAATTCACATCTAGAGATTTTAATACATTCTGTGAAGTTAATGGAATCAAAAGACAGTTATCAGCACCTCGGACACCTCAATAGAATGGAGTTGTTGAAATGAAAAATAGAACTATTTTGGATGTAGCAAGAAGTATGTTATCAGAAGCAAATCTACCACATGTGTACTGGAGAGAGGCAGTAAGCACTGCTGTCTATACATTCAACAAAATTCACATCAAAGGTGAAACCGGTAAGACCCCTCATGAACTATGGTTTGGTAATACTCCTACTCTTAAGTATTTCAGAATTTTTGGAAGTAGCTGTTATATTAGAAGAGATGAGTATATTGGCAAGTTTGATCCTAGAAGTGATGAAGGAATATTTCTTGGTTATTCATCTAAGAGTAAAGCTTATAGATGCTTTAATAAAAGATTACAGAAAATTGTTGAGAGTACAAATGTAAAAATTGATGAACAATTCAAAGGAGCTTCAAGGTATATAGACTCTGAACCAGTAACATAAATTATGACAAATGAACTAATAGTAAATCCACCGATATAGAATAATGATCCAATTACTCCGGTATCATCAGAGGATACCATAGTAATTGAAGAACAACAACAAACTAAGACACCCCGGTATGTAAGACTTAATCATTCTGAAGATCAGATAATTGGAAGCAAATTTAAAGGAGTCATGACAAGAGGAAGAGGTATGTAATACTTGGACATTAGTTCCCCGGCCTGAAAATAAAAATGTAATTGGAACCAAATGGGTATTTAGAAACAAACTCAATGAAGATGGTAAGGTTGTTAGGAATAAAGCAAGACTAGTGTGTAAGGGATAATCTCAAAAAGAAGGAGTTGATTACAATGAAACCTTTGCATCGGTAGCCAGAATTGAGGCAGTTAGATTATTCTTGGCCTTTGTAGCTCACAAGGATTACAAAGTTTATCAAATGGATATTAAATGTGCATTTTTGAATGGAGATCTTGAAGAGGAAGTCTATATTGAACAACCTAATGGATTTTCTTTGACAGATAACAATAATATGGTTTGCAGATTAAGAAAAGCTCTGTATGGAGTAAAACAAGCTCCAAGAGCTTGGTATGCAAGATTGGATAAGTATCTTTTAAAAATTGATTTTACTAAAGGAAATGCAGATAGCAATTTATATTACAAAGTAACTAATGATGACATTTTGACTATGGAAGTATTTGTTGATGATATAATCTTTGGAGGTGAAGATGGATTATGCAAAGAATTTTCTCTTAAAATGCAGCATGAATTTGAAATGTCTATGATTGGAGAAATAAAATTCTTTTTAGGATTGCAGATTTTACAGACTGATAAAGGCATATTTTTTAGTCAATCTAAGTACTTGAAAGAACTACTCAAGAAATTTGGGATGGAGAACTCTAAACCGGTAAGCACACCTATGACTACAAATGACAAATTATCTCAAAGGGATGTATCCACACCTGTTAATCCAACTAGATACAAATCTATGATAGGAGGTTTACTATATTTGACACAAACTAGACCTGATATTATGAATGCAGTATGTATAGTTTCTAGATTTCAGAGTAATCCCAGGGAAAATCATGAATCAGCAGTAAAAAGGATTTTCCGGTACTTACAAGGCACAACAAATCTTGGATTATGGTACCCTAAAGATGAAAATTTTGATCTATATGCATACACAGATGCAAATCGGGCAGGAGATGTAGATGATAGAAAGAGCACCACTGGAGGAGCATTCTTTCTTGGAAAGAGATTAGTTTCTTGGTTAAGTAAGAAATAGAGTTGTACATCTTTATCAATAGTAGAATTAGAATATGTTGCAGCAGCAACAAACTGTACACAGGTACTTTGGCTTAAGCAAATGTTGAAAGACATAAAGGTAAAATGCAAGGAACCTATTACTATATATTGTGATAACACTGCAGCAATTAATATATCTAAAAATCTAGTATTATATTCTAAAACAAAACATGTTTCTATCAAACTAAATTTTCTAAGGGAAAAAGTTGAAGAAAAGGAAATAAAACTGGTTTATGTGAATACTAAAGAACAGCTTGCAGATATTTTTACAAAACCTTTGCCTAAGGAAACTTTTGAGTATCTCAGAGATCAACTTGGAGTCTTACCTCCATCGGTAGAGACTTAGACAGTTGATGATTGTCATCAACTGACATAATTAAATGGACAAATCTTTTATTCCGGTATTTGATGAGGAAGCTACTTCTCAGGGGGAGTAGTTGGTATATTGAATTGGTTGGTATTTTGTATGAACTTGACCTTTTGTGACTTTGGCATTTGATGTCAAAGGGGGAGAGATATATGGAAACACATTGGGGAGAGATATATGGAAAAATGCATTATCTTTTTATAAACACATAGTACTCCCAGGGGGAGAATTGGTTTTTGTACTTGGCATTTCTATTTTGGCACTTTGATGGTTTTTCCATCTTGTGTTGCCATCAATGCCAAAGGGGGAGATTGTTGGTATTTTGGTATGGTTTTGTCATTGATGTCAACACCTACTAAATACACCTACTTTGGAGATCCAACAACGTTCACCGGAAATCAGTAAACTGTTCAAACAATCACTGGTATATGGTTAACTGGTAGGATATAATGTTAAACCGGTAGGATATAATGTTCACCGGTACCTGCAATGACATGGAAGACACTTGGTAATGTCGAAGACATCATGTGGACACTTTTCCTTGAAGTAATATCATTGGTATATTGTTATTTGCATATTTGCTTTTACCAACAAATAGGTCTAGGTTATCTAGAGTTACACCGGCAAGTTTATCTTTTCCAGATCAGCATGGCACGCTATGGAGATGATTTATTATTGTTGTAAATGCATTAAGCCGACATGTTCAATCAGTTATTGCATTGGATATTGTATTATTTGTAAAATGTTTTTATTGTAATATCTTTTAGAGCCGACCTACTAAAATTGGTCTTAGGGTATGGTATAAATGTAAGATCTTATTTGTAAGATCATGAGTGAAGTGCAAAAAAGGTTTAAGAAAGGGTATATGTGAGATCAAGCAGAGATAAACACGAAGACATCATTTGAAGGTGAAGTTAGGTTTTGTAGAAGCATATCAACATTACACCGGTACTGAATCCAGCATATGAAGATGCTATTTTGTGCAGTACATTCTCATTGGATTTAACCGTCCAACTGTAGTCAGTGTGACTCCCATTTGTGTTTGAGCAATGAGCTCTAGGCTGTTGGCCTTTCTGCATGTGCAGACCCCTCTTTGTACACTTACTATCTGCAGTACTATCATCTGATTGTGGGTAAGGTTTCCCATTGTGGTTTTTCCCCTTACAGGGTTTCCACATACAAATATTTGTGTCATGTGTTGTGGATGACTTTATGTTTATGTTTCATGCATTAATTCCTACCAGTACATCATTTCCTATTAATACTGTTCACCGGCACAATTAACTGTCTTACCGATATTAAGAAATAAGTTGGTTAACAAGATTTTGGTTTGAATTTATTAGACAACTAATTCACCCCCCCCCACTCTTAGTTGTCCCCGGAACCTACAAAGTCATTGTCGACCAGCTAGCAGAGGCACCGCTTCAAGATGATCATCCCTTATAGATTGATTTTTCCAATGCTGATATCCTAATGGTCACCACAAAAACATGGAAATTATATTTTCATGGTTCATGTACACATCTTGGATCAGGAGCCAGCATTCTATTCATCACACCACAAGGTCATATAATTCCAAAGGCATGCAAATTAAGCTTTCCATGTACCAACAATACATTAGAATATGAAGCTTTGGTTACATCTATCAAAATGGCTATAGAATGGAACATTACACAGCTACAGGTCTTTGGAGACTCTCAACTCATCATCAATCAAATCAATGATGATTATCAAACAAAGGATGAAAAACTAATGCCTTATAAGAAGATTGTTGATAATGTCAAGAAATACTTTGTCAAAATATCTTTTCAGTAGATTCTGAGGAATGACAACAAATCAGTAGATGCCATGGCAACACTTTCTTCTCTATTGTAAACACAAGAAAATCAAGAGTGTTACGAATTCCTAGTGGAAGATTTGTTTTACCCTACAAATAATTGTCCCAATTCCCAAACTATCTGTCACCTTGTTGGGGATGATTCCTCTCGCTATGGCCAAACTTACACATACCTGAAAGATAATATCCTCCCTCCTGACTTGTCAAAGAACCAAAAGAGAAAATTTATTCACCAATCCTCCCATTATACTCTTGTCGCAGATACCCTTTACAAATAAGGTCTGGACGGTACTCTCTTAAGATGTCTCGAGAAAGAAGAATCTGAAAAAGGCCTTAAATGAAGTCCATAATTAGATTTGTGGCACTCATTCAAGTGGTCTTACCCTTTCAAAAAAACTCATATGTGGCTATTATTGGCCAACTATGGAACGAGATTCTTTTCAAATAGCTAAAACATGCAAACAATGTCAGATCCATGGAAATTTAATTCATGCACTAGCAAGAACTTCATGCTTTGGCAACATCTTGGCCTTTTTGCCAATGGGGTCCTGATCTAGTAGGAAAGAAAAATCCTCCTTCATCCAATGGTCACAAATTCATCCTTGTAGCTACAAAGTATTTTACAAAATGGATTGAGGCAGTACCTCTCACAAATATCACGGGAAAACAAATTGCTACATTTACCTTGAACTACATCATATGTCATTATGGCACACCCATGACCATTATCACTGATAATGGGCAACCGTTGAAGAATCAAGATGTACAACAACTATATGTGAAATTCAAGATCCAACACATATTTTCCACACCCTAATATCCACAAGGGAATGGGCAAGAAGAAGCATCAAACAAAAATATTTTAAAAATCCTCAAAAGATAGAGAATGATGCTGGCGGAGATTGGTATATTTAATTGAACCCTTCTTTATAGGCCTACCGCACCAGTATGCGCACACCAACAAGTGCCACACCTTTCTCTCTTATTTATGGATCAGAAGCAATACTGCCAATAGAAGTAGAGATACCTTCTCTATGAGTATCATTAAAAGGCCTTATCCCTGATGAAGAACAAAGAGTATCCAGACTACAAGAACTAGAAGTGATCCATGAACAAAGAAAAAATGCCTTTGATCATTTGAAGGTATATCAACAAATAATGTGCCGAAGTTAGAAAAATAGGGTCAAGCCTTGAGCATTTCAAGTTGGAGAATGAGTACTAAAGGAAAATCCATGCAACCAAGCAGATCAAGAAAAGAAAGGGAAGTTTGAACCAACTGGTTGGGTCCGTATGTGGTCACAACAGTATTTGGATTAGGAGAATATCAACTATCAACATAGGATGGGGATCAGCTCAAGGAACCTATCAATATTATGTATATGAAAAAAAATTATGTTTGAAAAAATAGAAAATACAAAAATAGCGAAAAAAAATAAAAATCAAATATGAGAAAAAGTGCAATAAACATAGATGGTGAAAACATGGCAAACATGCATTATCTATCAGCTAGCTCTTCCATCTATTAGTTCATGCATCCTTCCACTTCTATTCATCTTCCATTAGCATTGTTCATATCCATAATAAGCCTTTGTGCATATGTAGGCATTGTAGGTGATTTCTCACCATGGTTTGGATCATTGGGAATATCATAATGAATTTGATTTCTAGGCTTGGAGAAAAATCCTGCACCTAGTTGGGGGCAAAAATTTTGATCGTTTTGAGCTTAATCAAATAGGTATAACAATAGTTAGGCAACTCTTGTCAAGCAAAAATTGAGACATGTCCAACGTTGCACACAAGATCAAATTGTCATCCATCAACCTATCACATGTCACTCTCAACACAACACACACTTTTTCAGTGGATGATATCTTTTGGATAATAATTTTAACACTTTGGTTCAACTTTTGTATCTTGATTTTCGCTATCCTGATTTCTGAGTGACTCTAGGATGTCTCTAACTAGAGGAACAAGGAAGGAACATGATATTTTTCTTGTCTGTTGTTTGTAAATTAATCATTAATATGTAAAAATTTGTCTCAGGATATTATCATCAAAGTATCATCGAAGACATTTCTGATTTGTGTATAGAAATGGTTAATATTGCCTGATTTACGCAAGCAACACTCAGGTCATCTTGGTTCAATTATACCTTGATGCTTGTGATAACTTGCACTATCAAAATCCAGGAAATTAGTGCTCAAGTCATCATGGTTGAATTATACCTTTGATGTTTGCACTCACTTCCCATATTTTAAAAATCTCAATAATGACAAAATGCAATAACCCAGTGACAGGTCCATAACCCTAGGTTTAACTAATCCTATATTATCTTGCACATCCTAACCTCCTTATCCTAACCTCCTATGGTGTGGATATTCATCCCTTGAGACACATGGCACTTATGCCACATGTCTCCTCCCTTAGATACTTTCTCTCTTATGAGCAAGGCTCCTTGACACTTGTCACCACAGAGATGACAAGTGTCCCTCCCTCCAACCTCTTCTCCAATCTCCTCCAATTTCACCCTTGATATCTTTAGACTCAAGCTTAATCATTGATTCCTGCCACCTCACCCCTAGCCTTGGAAATCCTAAAATATCCCCCATTTTGGAGCACAAAGGATCCCCATTTCATATCAATTTAGGTATTGTTATTATAGGTATATCCATTTTATCATACAATTTGAGCATTATTATTATAGGAAATTGTATCTTAGATCTAGCTTAATTTGATCATTTTCTACCATAATTGTTAAATCATGTAGCTTAATCAATCTCTATTCTATCTTAATTACATCATCATATCTTAATCATGCATATCACTAGCTTCATTAGAATCTTGGATCAATCTAGCATAATCAATCTCATCTAGCTTTTATATCATATCATTTTAAATCCTCCATCTAGGTGTAGTCAAGTCAATGTGATTGCTTATCCAGATCTGAGAGAAAATCCACACTTGCATCTCTTAGGAGGTGATAGGTCACTTTGTCATGGTTTATCTTTCATTTTCTTTTAATTTTCTAACCATGCTTGTAATGATCTATTGAGTGTGTGTGTTTTAGTTATAGGTACCCTACTTCACACACACGACATTTTGGCACCCATCATGGGGCCAGAAATCTAATTTAATGGCCTCTTGCATCATCAAATTTTTAATCTCATAGGTTTTTGGTTGGGCCTGCTTCATAATTTTGTATGAGTACCTTTGCAGTACTATACGAGTTTCCTTGTGCACTCATACGGGTATGTGATAATATTCATACGAGTAGGTGAGAATACTCGTATGATTTTCTGCTTCTATGTTTTGAAAACAAATTGCATTTTAGGGTTTTTAATGCTTCAATTTGGCTATTACTAATACTAACCCTAGTTTGTTTGTAAGTTTTCTAGCAGCCTAACTAGTTTTTGTAGGATGATTGTCGAAGATTATGCTTGTCAAAGCTTATTTCATCAAAACAACATGACTACTAACGTATCTGTTTTGTAGGTTGCCTAAGGAAAATCAACAAGACTTTGTGTATTCTTAAATTTTCTAGGCACACTTATTTTGTTAATGCTAAATGAACATCTCTTTTCTATGCTTGAGAAGTTGTCTACAAGGTAGGAGAGTATGCTCTTGTCCATTTGGACAATCAAAAATCTTGACCCTTGAAGCACTTCTATGTTTGAGATTTGATTACCTTTAGCAGGCTTGTCATAGTGGGAAAAAGTAATCACCTTGTGAGAATGACCCAAGTGAGTACAAGTAGACCTAAGCTTTCTGACTCACTCTACAAAATAGGCCTCTCAAGATTAAAGTCTTAGAGGATGGGATTATTTGAGTTTTCTCTTTTTAGATCTCTCATATTATATATTTATTAGGGGCTTGCAGTCTCAATCACACTTGTGTGACTACTTCTTGTTTCGGTACCTTGTTGGGTTATAGGCTTCAATCGTGCTTGTGCAACTGCAAGGGGTAATTTCAAATAGAAACCCTTACTATGAACCCTAAGATAGAATCTACCTGATTCACCTCTGAAAGAGGGATAATCTTTGTGCAAGAGAGATAGTAACTCTCCCAAGACACTTGCCATATCGTGCCCCCATTAGCCTTTGGAGTCAGATAATACGGCATTGACAATCCATTGTGTGAGAATCAGCGACCATATTTTGAATAGATATTGGCTATCTACCTATGTTTGCAAGAAAAGGTTTTCTCTCTCAGCCAACTTCCTTAGGATTTAGCATGTTTTGTTTGAGGTCACTTATCAGATCATGTGTTTGTTGTGTCTTCATCCCTGAAACAGAAAATAAAACATCTAAAAACTAAAAAATAGAATCAAATCATCACACTTCATTGATCACAAATCTGTCCAAATAAAGTTTTTGTCTCTGTTCTATCTTTAGTCGTACGAGCTTTCTATTTTGTTGTACAAGAAATCTAGTTTATCATCTGGTCCTATGGGAATTCCTGTAGGAGTCACTATAGCCGAAGATTTTTTGTTATCTTTTTTCATCTAGTTCTGTGGTAAGTGTCATACAATTTTGGACCTTTATCATGCAAGATTCCTAGTTTATCCTATGGTTCTATCTAAATTGTTGTCTGGGACTGTGTAAACTATCATATGAATTTCTATCTCTGTCAGTTCGGAGTTGTCTTCTCGCATGTATTTTTTGGATCTTTCATATTTGCTTGGTCAATTTGCAGTGAGCATAAACACCTAATATCTGTCATTTTGTTCTTAGGTTGTCTTCTTGGGTTTCTTGGTCAAGTTATCTTCTGTCAAATTAGATTCTAGAACTAGACACTTTAATATTTTCAAGTATTCACTTTCAACAAGTTCAAGATCAAAACATCTCTAAATGCATTATCACCTCTTTGATAAATTGATCACTCAAAACATAGTTTCTCATTGGGATCTATCATCCTCTATCATGAAACTACAACATTTGGTCAGGTTAACCTTTTCCCACATCATAGGATATATCATTCCTATTGGACTTGGTTTTATCAAAATCATCATAAGTCCACTCCAAAACCGAAGATCAAAAAACTTGGAAACTTTCGAACACTTGAATTATCTTTTCATGTCATATCACTTTATCATATCTACATTGACAATTGGTTACTTATTGAAACACCTTTTAGACAATCTAATACTTGCACAATATTCAAAACACATGTATTTTTGTTTTAACTAGAGCACAACGACAAAAGATCGTAGAAATTGAAATTAAAACATTTGAAATAATTGTAGATTATATGAACATGGAATACCAAAATGAAATAAAGAAGTGGAAGAAATAACAAAACAACATCTCAGAGAAATCAAACAAGATCCTAAATTCGATAAATTTATGGAGAAAATATTGGAGAGAGAAAAAAGAAAAATACTTCCTAATGTTATCAAAATCTGGTGCTACACTCCCCCAAGACTTTGATATGAGAAAATTAGGACAAAAGAGAAGTGATCCTTTCCATGATAACAAACGACATGAGGAGATGTATGTGTTGGCATTCTACACTCTAGTGAGAAATTATGGTGTTGTCATTGATGGAAACCTATCGACAACCTACTGGAAACCTTTAGGCAACCACCTGACATTCATCTGGTAAACCATCGATAGGGACCAGCATCAGTAGACACTTCACCGACATCGACAACAATGCATGCCGACACACTAGCCCATAGGAATAAACTTTTGTTTATTGTATTTAATTATAAATATCTTTTGTAAAGCCAACATGGCATATTGTAATAGACTCATATATGTATGAGATCTTATAAATCATTTTGACAAGGATTAGATAGAGGATGGAATAGGAGATGAGATATGAATGAGCGAATAATAAGGGTAGATTTTGTATAAGGTTTATGGTTATAGTATGAGATTAAACCGTTACTGAACCTAGCATAGTAGATGTTCAATTGTAGCAGTACATTGTATTGGATTTTCCCAACCCATTTTATAAGTCAACGAAACTTCCATTTTGTAGATTGAGTAGTGAGCTCTAGGCAGTTGGCCTTCCTGCATGTGCAGGCCCCCTCATTGTAAGTAATATTTATTCATTGGCCAGTGAGTGAATATTGTGGGTCACAAATCCCACTGATATTTTTTCCACACCGGGTTTCCTCATTAAACATCTTGTGTTATGGTGTGTTTTCTATGTTGTCTTTATTGTTCCTATTTGCTGCATTAACTCTTATTTACCAGTACATTGTTTTGGAATGCAAAATACTTAATAAGGTTAAATTTTTTGTTAACCAGTAAGATACTGATTCACCCCCCCACTCTTAGTATCTTTGGGACTATCATTAATTCTAACAATTGGTATCAGAGCAAGGTCCTCTATTTTCAAAAGCCTAATAGCTTGAGGAAGATTCTGACACCGATACAGATGGAGAACTTAAGAAAATAATTAGAAGGAGCTCTTGTGGACTATGATGCAGAGAAGTTGAAGAATATCAAACTTGAAGATGATCTGAGGACTGCACAGGAATTCACTCAAGGACTTTAGGAGAATATTAATATTGCTAGAAATAAGAGAAAAAAATCTCATGAGAAGATTCAGAATGATAATGATGAAAAAGAAACCCTTAATGAGCTTGTGAACAAGATGAGACAAGAAAATACGACTATGAGGAATGAAATGCAAGATATGACTATGAGATTTTGTAAAGACATTGAAGACAAAAAGAAGAATGAAGATGACTTGAATAGGAGACTAAATGATGCTAGTAATGAAAATCTAAGACTCGTTCATGAAAATGATATGTTAAAGATAGATCTAATTCACATGCAACATGATAAAACTAAACTTATGAGGCAAATGAGAATTTTGGAAAATGAGTTGGCTATTGCAAATCAACATAAAGAGAATTTCAAGAAAAGTTCAGAATAACTTGATGATATGCTGAAAATTCAAAAACCTAATGGAGATACTAATGGACTTGGATTTGAAATTGGAGAAAGTTCTGGTACTGCAAACAATCATGATCATAGTAAACTGGTAAAACGGCCTAATGTTTACAAATTTAATGGGAAATGCTTTAACTATAACAAGTAGAGTCATAGAGAAAATCATTGTAGATCTAGAAACAATTAGAACATTAATGCACCAACCGGTCAATGTTCCAAATGCAACAAAATTGGTCACAATTCAAAAAACTGCAGAATGAATATGAGATGTTATGTTTGTGGAAGATTTTGGCACTTATCTAATCAATGCAAAACACAAACCGACATAGGATATGGAAAGGCTATTCAGAAGAATAATGTGACTTGTTATGCTTGTAACAAGATTGGACATATTGCAAAATTTTGTAGAAGTAAGATTTCGCTGACAAATAATAAAGGACCCCATTTGAAAGGAAAAGAGAAGGTAGATGAAGTAAAGCAAGAATTTTAAAAATAGTGGATTAGAAAGAGAGATCAAAATGTTGATGAGACTATTGCTTCACCGGTAGAGCAGAGTATTACTCCATCGATGGGAAATTCTTCATCCAAATGAGAAGTAACCCTTTGGGGGTATTGTAGCAAGCTGAACATCATGTATATTACCCTCAGTAGATGGTGAGAAGATAGATTTATTCTTTACTAGCAGATGTGTTAAGTTTTCACTCAACTGGTGAGCATTTATTACAGTTATTGAATGAAATTTCATTATAAATCATCAGTTTTCCTTCATTTTTGAATCACCAAGCATTCAAACTAGCAGTGAGTGCAAAAATACGAGTGAAGGCATTCAAGGAGAAGAAGTGAAGCGATTTCTTTCAAGCACTTAAACATTATCAGGTAGCTTAAGGTATTTTTCAAATGGCTTCCTCTTCTACTCCCAAATTTATTGAAAACCCTACTATTGTGGAAATTGTAAAATGCCCTAGGCCCGTTTTCAAAATTATTCTCGAGATAGCTAAGCAAGATGACTCCATAGGCACATTCTCAAAAATTCCTAAAGGAGTAGCTTATGCCGAAGACCCTAGAATTTATATTCATTGCAATATTGAGGAATTAGGTTTTGAGGAAGTGTTAAAGATGTTTAGAACTGTAATTTGTGATAAAAATGGCAATGTCAAACCCGAGCACAAAATTATTGAGACTTTAGGTTTTATGGAAATCTTGGACATCCCTGAATTTCTAGAGGAGGTAGTGAGAATTGTCCTTAGTAGGGTACATGGAGAATTTCTTTGGTTAGATTCAATCTGTAAACTCACCAAGGAAGCAATTAGGGTAGTGACAGGTTTACCCTCAACCGATAGCAAGCCAGATAAGACAAAGAAGGTACCTAACAACATAATCATGACCTTAACTGGAGAAACATCTGATAGTAGATATTTGAGAGTAAATGACATCAAGGATATAAATGTGAGATTCATAAGTATGATTTTAGGCTATAAGACCACACATGCAAACCGACTTAATTCAGTTTCTAGTATTTGCATTAAAAGTGCTTATGATATGGTAAATAATGATGCAAAAATAGATGTGTGTGAATGGCTAAAAGATGAACTAGTAGATAACCTGAAAAAGATAAAAGGTGATAAGAAAGGAACATTTCATTTTGGTAATATTTTGGTATGCCTTATGTTGTATTTCTCAAAACAAATTTTCGGTATTGGACACAAATATTTTGGATATGACATACTGGCAGGCAAACAATTGCAAGAAGCCTTCACTGACATGGGTACTACTAGGGAAAACAATATAACTGAATATTTCAAATCTTTCCAAGCCAAAATGAAAACAAAGGAGAGACTACCACAAAGTATAGTAGACAAATATGATAAAGAAATATGTTTTGTGATTAAGAAGGATGAAATATAGATTGAATCAGTTCTTCCTAGAACTATATGGGTAACTGAAATCGGGTATTAGGCTGATGTGAATATTATTGAAACTTATACTAAATCCCTATTAGAAGCACCTAGAGAACCCACAGAAAATGTTTTTGGTAATGCAAAAAAAATTGAGAGTGGTGTATAGACAATGAAACAAAGAAAGAAATGAGAAAACTATATAAGGAGTGCAACAAAACAAGTAAAGGAAATCAAAGAAAATATTATGAACCTTACTGGAATAAAGGAAAGTGAACTAGAAGGATTACAACTGAAGGCACATATCCTACCAGTTGACACATCATCTGACAGTGAAATACCTGCTGAATTCAAGAGAGTTGATAGAAAGAGAAAACCCTCACCAGTACCCTCTCCTTCACCCAAGAAAATAAGAAAGAAGCAACAAGCAGTAAGACAATTGACAAAGAAGTTAACACCAAAGAAGAAACAAAAACAAGTTATACCACCTTTGCATAACTTACTGAGTGAAATCACTGATGACAAAAACTTAACAAATGTGAGCAAACTGTATAATACATTCACTGATTCTAAGAAGGAAAGTATTGAAAATAGCATAATTCTACATCTGGATATTTGCAAGAAAGTGCTAATTGAAGTTGTAGATGATTTACCAAATGATCTATACAGAAGGTTAGATGCAAGAAGGATTGCAGTAATGGAGCTAGACAAGAAACTTAAGGTTGAAAAACTTCTAGCTATACATCCAGTTAACTCGAAAGAGGAGATTGGTGAATTAATTTGTGAAGCTAACAAATCAGTTTTTGTTAGTGGTCACCAACAAGTGAGCTTAATCACTGGCAGAGTAAATGAAATTGCAGAAGAAACAACTGACAAATGGGATATCTTTTTCATAGAAAAAGAAAAACAGGAAGAATTGAACCGACCCAAGAAAACTTTCAAAGTATATCAGAAGGACAAGGACAAAGGGAAAGGTAAAGTTGGTAGAATACCAAACATCAAAATAACTAACAACTTACCACCACCCTTGGATACCACACTGACACATACTATTGATACATTGGCTACTGATAATGTGGACATAACATATGATGACACTAACCTTGAATCAGAAATTCTATTCACCATAAATGTTGATACTCAGGAAGTGAACATTATTGTGGACAAGTACAACACAGAGGCACATGATGATATTGTTGGCAATATTGCTGAGCAACCGACAAAAAATGTTGAGGTTGAAACACAAACAGAGAAAACAAAGCATTCAGAGCAACTTTTGGACAGTGGAATGAATATTGGTAGTATTGATGCTAGCACTAAAAAACCTATTGAGACAGAGACAGAGATACCGACAACAGATAACATAGATAAACCAAAAGAGAAACCGATAGATACATAGGTACATATTAAGATAGTGCAACCGGTAATCACTGAGAAACCCAAACCATTGCTAGTTGAAATGCAACCTCAGACTGATCCATCGAAGGTTGATACTAACAAATTGGTTACTAATAGTGCAAGCACTGAGATAATAAAGGCAGTTGGTCAAACATCTGGTACTTCACTAAGTCAATTCAGGCCTACAAATATGAAAGAGGTACTTTTGGACTCAATTAAGAAGATAACTAATTGCAATGCATTGGCCTACAAGGCAATTCATGATACAATACCTATTCTCAAGATGATTGCACCAAAATGCAATGTAGATAATGTAAAGGATTCTTTAGGACAATTAGACACATTGTCTAAATTTATTGTTGGAAATATAATAATAGTGGATAAGGTAAATGAGGATACATTCAAAGAGAAAATGGAAAAAGAAAAGGAAAAATTCTTTGAGGAGACAATAAAGAAGTGCACAGAACACATTAACACATAGTTACCGACATTGAATACAACAATTTTGGAGTATAAGGAACTGTACAGAGAAACATACAAGCCACATCTATTGACACAGGACATTGAAAAAGAAATAAGAAGACTACAAAAGGAAATTAATGATATAGTTGATAACATCATTGGTTCATCCGAACCTATATCAATTATTGAGAAAGAAATAGAAGGATTTGAGGAAAAGTTGGAGAAATTAGAGAAAGAAAAAGCAAGGATCAAGGCAAATGTCTGAGAGCTTAAGTATAAACTTGGTCCTAAATTGGATAACCTTATCTCTCTGAGAAAAGAGATCTCTAAGGCATTAATTCGAGAGGAAAGGTCACCAGAAGAGCATATGCATCATCTCACCAACATGATCCAATGAACCGAGGCAACCATGAATGACAACAATAGATTCATGCAGAGTTTAAACTTGGTTTTGGCTGACATATTTCAGATTGTAACCAATCGGTTACAATCTTCAACGTGAATTTTTGCACTCATTTGACAATTTTTGACAACCTTTGTCATTGATGTCAAAGGGGGAGTAGAGGACAGAGAAAAATGGCTAATCAGAGGAGATCATATGCTCACGGGGAGCACAAATTTTTGGTAAATTTTTGGACTTTACTTTTTGGAACTGTCATTGATGGCAACCTACCAGCAACCTATTGGCAACCTTCAAGAAACCACCCGACATTCATATAGTAAACCACCGTTAGGCACTATCATCGGTAGACACTTCACTAACATCGGCAACAATGCATACCGACACCCTAGCTGATAGGAATAAACTTTTATTTATTGCATTTAATTATAATTATCTTTTGTAAAGATGACATGGCATATTGTAATAGACTCATATATGTATGAGATCTTGTAAATCATTTTGACAAGGATGAGATAGAGGATGGAATAGGAGATGAGATAGGAATGAGTGAATAATAAGGGAAGATTTTGTATTAGGTTTTTGGTTATAGTATGAGCTTAAACCGGTACTGAACCTGGCATAGGAGATGTTGAATTGTAGTAGTACATTGTATTGGATTTTCACAATCCATTTTGTAAGTCAGTGAGACTTCCATTTTGTAGATTGAGCAGTGAGCTCTAGGCAGTCAACCTTCCTACATGTGTAGGCCTCCTCATTGTAAGTAATATTTACTCATTGGCTAGTGAGTGAATATTGTGGGTCACAAATCCCACCGAGGTTTTTCCCACACTGGGTTTCCTCATTAAACATCTTGTGTTATGGTGTGTTTTCTATGTTGTCTTTATTGTTCCTATCTACTGCATTAACTCTTATTTACCGGTACACTATTTTGGAATGCAAAATACTTAATAAGGTTAAATATTCTATTAACCAGCAAGATACTGATTCACCCCCCTGCGCTCTTAATATCTTTGGGACTATCATTAATCCTAACAGTTGGGTCACAAAAAGGATGATGCATAAATTCCTCATAACACAAGAACTAATGAGGAAACTTTTGTTCCCAAAATGGATGACGTAGAAATTATCAACAAAGCTAAAACTAATGAAGACACAAAGAAGAGTCGAGATGATACAAGAAGAGATCAGGATCATACTAGAACATAAACTCATGGTTATACAAGAACAAATTATGTTGATAATCCTATCACGACTCTTAAACAACATATACAAACACTGCAAACATAGATTCAAGATATGCAGAGAGGAATTGTTAGAAGATACTCACTTCAAGAAATATGTCCTTACCCATTCGATAGAAATATAAACATGATACCATTTCCTACAAGTTGTGAAACTCCTCGATACGATAAATATAATGGAAGCACTGATCCCCAGGATCATATATGAGAATTTTACATGATGATTATAAAGTTTGCACATGAGGATACATACATGATGAGATTATTTCCAAAGAGCATAAGTGGACTAGCTATGGAATGGTTCTCCAAAATTCCACCTGGAATTAGATCATTCTCAGAATTGGTGGATAAGTTTGTTTCACAGTACTCTTACAACATACAACATGAGGTTACAATTCTCAACCTATGTAATACTAAACAAAAGAGTGGAGAACCTTTCATGATGTTTATACAAAGATGGAGATGGTTAGCTTTGCGATATCCTTGTACAGTGCCAGAATAAGATAAAATGGATATATTTATCGATAACCTAAATGATCAAATGAGTTATAATTTGAAAATGCAATGTCATCAACATTTTGAAAAAATGATTGATAACGGATTCAGAATGGAAGAAGCTATCATAAATAAGGGTGAGTTGAAGCTATACAAAGAAGGATTTCATCCTCCTAACAATAATGTTAGCAACAATAATAATGATAAGCCTAAATTATTGAATAAAAATTGAAATATCATCAACGAGGAGATAGTGGATAATAACAATGTAAAACCAAAGCAACCGGCCTTCAATTTATCCATTCACTCAGTAGCAACTCAACAAAACAGCAATCACCAAAAATCAACTTTCAACAACTTCTTTCGAAGGAAATTTACAAACATTGGTGAACCACTTGGGTCAGCATTAAAAATGATTCTCGCAAATAAATTGATTACTTTGTTAGAAGGAAGGAACTTCAAACCTCAAGTAAAACCCTCTTGGTGGAATGACAACCACTATTGCAATTTTCATCAAAATAAAGGACATCACATAGATAATTGTCAGCGATTGAAACATGTCATCAAAGATTTCATTGATAGTGGAGTAATAATTATGGATGGACATACAACAAACAAATCTAATACAACTTTTAAAACCGCTTCCAAACTATGAGAAGGGTGAATCATCAACAACACATAATGGTAAAAGTAAGGCAAAGGTAAACTATGCTCATACATATGATAATGTGGTAAATGTGATTATAGTTAAAGAAATAAAACATCAAGAACCTGCTCATGCTATCACAAGAAGAAAAGCTAAAGTTATCTTGTTGGGTCCTACCACTAACATGTCATCCACTGCAAAACAATATAGTCTAGTGGATCAATTATAGAAAATTCTTGCACAAATATCCATCTTAGAAATTTTAAAGCTTTCACCTACACACAAAGAAATTCTTGAAAGAGCCCTAGTAGATACAAGTGTGTCCAAAGATCTTGATATATATCAATTCCAAACCATGGTGGGACATCTCAAAACCCATCATTGCTTATCATTCACCGAAGAAGATGACATATCCTTGCAACATCCCCATAATGCTCCCTTGCATATCGAAGTCCTCATTCATAAGATGCAACTTAAACGTGTCCTAATAGATGGGGGAGATGGATTAAACATTTGCTCATTGAGTCTTGTTCATTCTTTAGGTTATTTAGAAGATGCAGTTGATCCCTAGAAAAAGATCACCATCAAAGCATATGATGAAGAAGAAATCTCCTATAAAGGGATTGTGATATTACCCATCAGAGTGGGCCTTTGCAGAAAGACACAACATGCCAAGTTATAGACTTGGACTTATCATACAACATACTCTTGGGAAGACCCTAGATACATAACATACAAGTTGTTCCATCAACATATCATCAGTGCCTTAAATTTCCTTACAATGGGTAGGAAATCATGATCTCAATAGATTCAAATCCATTCCAGTACTATAGTAATCTAAAACCAGCTCAAGAGATCATTGTTCCTCATAATAGGGAGGCATCATCTTGAAACACACAAACAAAGGGGAAATAATTTTCCTCTTTTTTGTCAAGTATGGAAAAACAAATGTAGCTAAGATATTGAGGAAATGGAGAATATTCGCTATCACAATTACCACTTTCTCCTAAATCCTATGGAAAACCATCAAACTAAAAATATTAACCAATTGTGAAACATCTTCCAATATTTGATGGAACATTTGTTAGTGTTGGGACCTTATCAAAGGAAACAAAAGACAAAGATGTGTTATAGTGGTTATACAAGGATGAAGAAGTCCAACAAAAGATCAACAATGTTAGAATACCCACTAAAAAAATATGGAAAAGGATTTAACATTCTTCCAAAATTGGGATACACTGGAACAAGTCCTATAGGAAAAGGAAAAGAAGGTGTGTCAGAACCTACACAACCTCATACTCAACAGGCTACATACAAATCATGCTTAGGGTATGGACAAGTTACTCTACCAAAGAACACATCCTCTAGACAACAACAAGATGGATATGAAAATAGACAAGAACAACTTGCAATTGAAAGGGAAGAAACATTTAATAAGAAACAAGCATAAGCAAAAATGAAATGGAAAAAGAAGCAAGCTTCTGATCAACAGGAAAACCAAACTAATGGTACCTCCCAAACAATATTAAATCTCAATCAAAACAAGCAAGAAGCTAGTACAAATCAAGGAGAGTTGATAGCAAGGTTGACAGAACTCAATCTCAATCGAGAAGAAGCTGAATATGAGAGAAGAAAAGATATAGCAAAAAAAAAGAAGAAACTGTTGGCAAATGTACACTCCAATGATAAATTGTAGGTGATTGAAGGTATTGTCATTGATGACAACCTTGCAATCATAGGATACCAGTAGGAACCAACATCGAAAGACTCTACACCGGCATACAGTTCACCGACACCAAAAAGGAAGATTACCAACACCCTAGCTGATAGGAATTTAGTATAAATGTATTTTGTATTTAATTGTAAAAAAATTTGTAAGCCGACTTGTCGGATTGTAATATGACTCATATAATTAAGAGATCATTATAGATCATTTAGGTAGCGTAGAATAAAAAGAGGAATGCAGACCTAATATGTGAATTGTAAGGCAGATATTGAATAAAGGTTTATGTATATTGTAGAGCTTAAACTGGTACTGAATTTGGCATAGTAGATGCTGATCTGAAGTAGTACAAGACATTGGATTTGTATAATCTAGTTTTGTAAGTCACTATGACTTCTTTTGTAACTAAGCAGTGAGCTCTAGGCACTTGGCCTTCCTACATGTGCAGGCCCCTACTACAAACAATAATATTCTCTTATTGGCAAGTAAGCGACTATTGTGGGTCACAAATCCCACCGAGGTTTTTCCCACACTATGTTTCCTTGTTAAAATATTATGTTATGGTGTGTCTCTTATGTTGTTTTATTCTTATTTATTGCATTATTTTTGGTTTATCGGTACACAGTTTTGAAGTGCTTTTCATGTTATAATTCAAGTAAATTGTTATACCGGTCAGATACTAATTCACCCCCCCCCCCCCTCTCAATATCTTTGGGAATCCTAACAATTGGTATCAGAGCTTGGTCCTCTACTTTCAAAAGCCTAACAACTTGAGGAAGATCTTGACACCGGTAGGGATGGAAAACTTGAGAAAGAAATTGGAAACAACTCTTTTAGACTATGATGCAAAAAAAGTAAAGAATATTAAACTTGAAGATGATTTGAAGGCTACACAGGATATCATTCAAGGAATTCAAGAAAATTTCACTATAGAAAGGAATAAGAGAAGAGAACTATGTGAAAAGATGCAGAATGATGAAGATGAAAAAGAAACACTTAATAACCTAGTGAACAAACTAAGATAAGAAAACAATACAATGAAGAATGAGATACAAGATATGACTATAAGATTTTGTAAAGAAATTGAAGATAGAAAGAAGAATGAAGAGGAACTTGGTTAGAAGACTGAATGATGCTGGAAATGAAAACACAAGACTTAGTCATAAAAATGATATGTTGAAGACAAACTTGATGCATACACAAAATGACACAAATGAACTCATGAGACAGAAAGGAATCTTGGAGAGTGAATTGGCTGTTGCAAATCAACACAAGGGGAAATTCAAGAAAAGTTCAGAGGAACTTGTTGACATGCTAAAGAATTAGAAACCTAATGGTGATACAAATGGACTTGGCTTTGAAGTTGGTGAAAGCTCCAGTACTGCAAACAATCATGATCATAGTAAACTGGTAAGACAACCTAATGCTTACAAATTTAATAGGAAATCCTTTAACTATAACAAGTATGGTCATAGAGAAAATAAGTGTAGATCTAGAAACTATCAGAACACTAATACACCCACCAGTCAATATTCTAAATGCAACAAAGCTGGTCATAATTTAGAAAATTGTAGAATGAGTGTAAGATATTATGTTTGTGGAAGATTTGGACACTTATCTAATCAATGCAGAACACATATCAAGATAGGATATGGGAAAGCTATTCAGGAAAACAATGTGACTTGTTATGCTTCTAACAAGATTGGACATATTGCTAAATTTTATAGAAGTAAGGCATCACCGACAAATAACAAAGGACCTAACTTGAAAGGTAAAGAAAAAGTTGAAGAGGTAAAGCAATAATTCTCAAGGCAATGGAGAAAAAAGTCAGATTAGAATGTTGATGGGAATACTCCTCCACCGGCAGAACAAAGTATCACTCCACCGACATGAGACTCTTCATCTAGCTAAAGGAAAATCCTTGGGGGGTTTGACAACAAATTGAAAAACATGCTAATATACCCTCAGTTGATGGTAAGAAGTTGAATTAATTCTTTACCGGCAGATAAGTTAAGTTGTGACTTAACCAACAAACATTAAATGTGGTAGTGGGAGAAAATAACATTATAAAGTAAGTGTTTTGTCTCCTTTTTCATTCATCGAGCATTCAAATCTCCAAGAGCACAAAAATTCCAAGCAAGGGAATCCATAGCGAAAAGGAAGCAAGTCATTCAAGCACACATACCTAAAGGAAGATTGAGGTATTTATAACCATGGAATCCTCCTCTATTCCTGAATTTATATAAAACCCTACTGTGATTAAGTTTATCAAGCGCCCTAGACCTGTATTCAAACTTGTTCCCAAAATAGCAAAGAAAGATGATACCCTAAGTGCATTCTCTCAAATTCCTAAAGGAGTAGTATATGTTGAAGATCCTAGGATATACATACATTGTCATATAGAGGAATTAGGAGATGAAGAAATCAAGAACATGTATAGGACTATGATTTGTGATGTAAATGGCAATATCAAACCGGAACATAAGATAGTGGAAACCCTAGGTTTTATTGAAATCCTTAGTATCCCGGATTTTCCCAAGGATGTTATAAGGATTGTGCTAAGCAGAGTGCATGGAAAATTCTTTTGGTTGGATTCCATCCATAAGATCACCAAAGAAGTAGTTAGGGTAGTAATAGGGTTACCTTCCATCGGTAGCAGGCCTAGCAGAACTAAAAGGGTCTCTAATGACACAGTAATGGACCTAACCAACACAACATTTGACAAGAGATCACTTCAAGTCAATGATGTAAAGGACATAAATGTTAGATTTGTCAGTTTGATCCTTGGCTATAAAGCCACACATGCTAATAGATTAAACTTAGTCTCTAGCTTATGTATTAAAAGTGCATATGACTTAGTGAACATCAATGCTAAGTTTGACATCTATTAATGGCTTTAAAGATGAATTGGTAGAAAATTTGAAGAAAATCAAAGGAGATAAGAAATGAACTTTCATATTTGGAAATCTTCTTGTATGTTTGATGTTGTAAATTACAAAGGAAGTACCTGGTATTGGTAGAAAAGACTTTGGCTTTGATATATGGGTAGGAAAGCAACTATTGGACACATTAAACAACATGGGAGAAAACATAGAGAAAAATATAAACGAACATTTTCAAGCACTGAAGGCTTGAATGAAGACAAGAATAAGGCAATCTCAAGCAATTGTAGATAAATATAAAAAGGAAATACATTTTGTAATTAAGAAAGATGAAATCTAGATGGAGGCAGTTGTCCCTAGGACTATTTGGGTAACTTAAGTGAGATATGAAACATATTTTATAACATCATTGAAACTTATGCAATAGCCCTCCTTTAAGTACCAAAGGAACCATCTGTGAAAGTCTTTGGCAATGCAAAAACAATTGAAAGTGGTATTTAGTCTAAGAAAATAGTTAAGAAAGTTGAACAAACAGTGAGGAATGGAACTAGACAAGTTAAAGCAATTAAGGAAGATGTATTGAAGAAAACTGGTATCAAGGAAAGTGAGCTAGAAGGACTTCAACTGAAATCTCATCTTTCATTGGTTGCAACTTCATATGAAAGTGATATACCAACGGTATTCAAAAGGGTAGAAAGGAAACAAAAACCCTCACCGGTACCCTCACCCACACCTAGAAGAACAAGACAAAAGCAACATGCAGTTAGGCCTCTAGTTAAGAAGTTAACTTTGAAGAAAAAGAAGGTAAAACAGGTTATTGCTCCACTGGATAAACTTCTAAATGAAATAACAGAAGGTGGAAAATTGAAAAATATTAGCAAATTATATAACACACTTTTTGCTGATGATAAAGAAATCATAGAGAATAGTGTAATTTTACACTTGGACATATACAAGAAATTTTTTATGGAGATTGTTGATGAAATACCCAATGATTTATATAGGAGACTAGAAGCTATAAGGGTAGCTATTGTTGAGTTAGATAAAAAGATAAAAAAAATTGAAAAATTGCTTGCAATTCACCCAGTGAACTCCACTAAAGAGATAGATCAATTAATCAATGAGGCCAACCAGACAGTATTTTCAACTGGTCATCGACATGTAGCACTTATGGCAGGAAGAATGAATGAAATTTCTAAAGAAACTGGGGATCAATGGGACATATTCTTTATTGAAAAGGAAAAATGGGAAGAATTTAAAAGACCTAAGACTATCAGAGTTTATCAAAAGGATAGGGATAAGGGGAAAGTAAAGGTAGGTGGACCTCCAAACCTAAAGATAATTGATAACTTACCCCTGCCTCCTTCTGATACTCCACCGACACATACTACTAACAATCAACTGGCTACAGAGAGTATGGAGACTCCTCAAGAGGATACAAATCCTAAGTCTAAAATTTTGTACATTATGAATATAGAAACCCAAGAGGTAAATATTATGGTAGACAAAGAGACCACTGAGGATAAGAAGAAAGATGTGGCTACTAAGTCACCGGCTACAAATGTTGACATTGAGGTTAGTGATACTGTAAATATAAGCACAAAAAAACCTACTCAGACAGAGGAACCGATAGAGGACACCACTGGGAAACCATCAGAAGCAGCGATAGTGCATACTGAGACTACATCAGAAAAATCGGCAGTTGAGAGCACAGAGAAACCTTCTGAGACACAGGTTGAGAAACAAGAATAGAAATAGGTTGAGGTATAGGTTCATGCAAAGACAGTGCCACCGACAACAGCTAAAAAGCCTAAACCTTTTCTAGTAGAAATGCAAACACAAACTGACCTACTAGAGGTCGAAACAAGCAAAGTTATTACTACAACCAGAAGCATGGAGATTGTGAAAATAGTTGGGCATACATCTGGTACTTCAACGACAAAGTTTAGAACAATGAATGTGACACAAGTATTATTAAATTATATTAAGAAAATCACTAAGTGTAATGCACAAGCCTACAAGGCTATTGATGACACAATTCCTATTCTTAAATTGATAGCACCCAAGTGCATTTTGGAAAATAAAGATTCTTTAGGTCAACTAGACACATTGTCTAAATACATTACCGGTAACATTTTGCCAGTTGATCAGATAAATGAAGGCATATTCAAAGAGAGAATGAATAAGGAGAAAGAAAAATTCTTTGAGGAAATAGTGAAGAAAAATAAGGAGAAAATGGAAACCTTATTACCGACACTAGGAGAAACAATTTTGGATTTCAAGAAACTATACAGAGATACCTATAAAACTAATATTTTGACAGAGGACATAGATTCAAAAATCAGCAAAGCACAAGATGAAATCAATAACATTGCTGACAATTTAATAAGAACATCAGATTTATTTTTGGAAATTAAAAATAACATTGCAGATCTTGAAGAGAAAATTGAGAAGTTAGAAAAAGATAAAGAAAAATTAAAGGTTAAGGCAAAGAACTTAAAATACAAACTAGGTCCTAAACTAGATTACCTCATTTCTTTGAGAAAAGAAATTTCTGACGCTCTGGTTCCTGGACTTAAGACATTGGAAGGGAAAATGCACATACTCACCAATACAATTCAGAGAACAGAAGCGGCATTAAAGGATATTAAAAGGTTCAACGATAGTCAAAATTTGGTATTGGCATATCTTTTGCAGATTGTAACCCACCAGTTACAAGGATCTAGGCAGGGACCACACTCCACTGATAGAGAATGACAACCTTTGTCATTGATGTCAAAGGGGGAGTAGTGTAAATGAGAAAAATGATTAGAACAAAGACATCATCAGCTCAGGGGGAGCATACATTTTTGACCACACAGTTTTGGTAAGATATTTTGGCAGATTCTTTTTAGACAACATTTTTGGACACTTTTGGATTTTTCTCATGAGTGTTGCCATCAATGCCAAAGGGGGAGATTGTTGGAAAATGCACACTCCAATGAGAAATTGTAGGTGATTGAAGGTATTTTTATTGATGGCAACCTTTCAATCATAGGATACCGACAGGAACCGACACCGACAGACTCTACACCGACATACAGTTCACCGGCACCAAAAAGGAAGATTACTGGCACCCTAGTCGACAGGGAATTTATATAAATGTATTTTGTATTTAATTGTAAAAAATTTTGTAAGCCGACTTGGTGGATTATAATATGACTCATATAAGTATGAGATCATTATAGATCATTTAGGTAGCACAGAATAAAAAGAGGAATGTAGACCTAATATGCAAATTGTAAGGAAGATATTGAATAAGGGTTTATGTATATTGCAGAGCTTAAACCAGTATTGAATTTGGCATAGTAGATGCTGATATGAAGTAGTACAAGAAATTGGATTTGTATAATCCAATTTTGTAAGTCAGTGTGACTTCTTTTGTAACTAAGTAGTGAGCTCTAGGCACTTGGCCTTCCTGCATGTGTAGGCCCCTACTGTAAACAGTAATATTCTCTTATTGGCTAGTAAGCGAATATTGTGTTATGGTGTGTCTCTTATGTTGTGGTTGTTATTCTTATTTACTACATTATTTTTGGTTTATCGGTACACAGTTTTTAAGTGCTTTTCATGTTATAATTCAAGTAAATTGTTATATCGGTCAGATACTAATTCACCCCCACCCCCCTCTTAGTATCTTTGGGAATCCTAACAGAAACAAATCAAACACTATATGAACAAATCTGTAGATTGGAAGCTGCAACTAAGACATATTCTAATGAATGGGAATGGGAGTCCTATCATTCTGAAGAATCAGCTTAAGAAAATTGCTTTGAAGAAGATATGGGAGTCGATGTAGTTCACACATATGTAGAGAAATGTTAGGAACTAGCCCACTTGAATTAGAATCACATTCGGCTAACTTGGACTTAATTAAGGACGATCAGGAGCTCCTTGCTTGAGGTCATTCTGACAAGAGTAGCATTCTATACATTGACATACATATCAAAAACTTTGAAATCTCTATCATGACCCTAAATATCCTCGAAGCATCTCAACTTGAGGACCACTTACCCCTAATCTACCGTAAACTTATTGATTGGGAAAATGAAAGACATACTACCATTGACACATTCCCTAATGATCACGCCATATCCATATATCTTAATACAATTGGACCCACAACTACTTTCACTAGGAATGTCAACAACATATCTTCTAGTCAAGTGGGTACCAAATCTCCCAATTGCAAAAAGAAAAAGAAAAACAATATGAGGTCTAATGCTGAAAAACCATTTATTGGAAACATTAGACCGCAAAAAGGTAAAAAGAAAAGATGCATCTAACGGTGAAAACTTCCTTGAGGTGCCGAAAGATGGGAGATTTGACACTTTACCTAAGTACTATCAAGAAAGGTCATCAATTTTGATCGAACCAACAGAGCTAGTTAATACTGGGACAATAGAGAAACCAAAGATTCTACATCCAACAAATTCTCTATCAGAACAAGAAATGCAACAATATATGGAATTCTTCAAATGACACCAAATCAATTTTGCCTAGTCATATGCAGACATGCTAGGGTTAGATCCAAAGCTTATTATGAATCACTTAAATGTCAGTCCAGAAGCTAAACAAGTTAAACAAAAATTACGAAAGATGCATCCTCATATTCCTCTTCTGGTCAAAGAAGAACTAAAGAAATTACTAGATGTAGGATTCATCAAACCTATAGCATATCCTCAAAGGGTATCAAACATCATTCCTATTTCCAAACTAGATAAAAGTATTAGAATATGCACAAACTTTAGAGATCTTAATAATGCATGTCCAAAGGATGACTTTCCTTTGCCTAACATTGACATTATTGTGGATTTAACTGCTCGACACTCCATGTTTTCTCTCATGGATGGTTTCTCTAGATACAATCAGATTAAAATAGCACCTAAAGATCAAGAAAAGACAAATTTCATATGTCCATGGGGTAACTTTTGTTGGAACATCATGCCTTTTGGCCTAAAGAACATAGGTGCTACATATCAGAGAGCTATGACAATGATATTCAATGACATGATGCATACATTCATGGATGATTATGTGGATGACATATTGGCCAAATCATACAATAGAGAAGACCATATAGGAATACTAGAAAATATATTTGACCGGTTAGAACAGTGTAAGCGACAGCTAAATCCCAAGAAATGTGCCTTTGGTTTTACTTCAGGCAAGCTATTGGGATACATTATTTCAGCTAGGGGTATCAAAGTAGATCTCACCAAGGTCAAAGAAATCATGGAAATGGCTTCTTTCCAAAATATCAGTCAACTAAGATCACTCCAAGGAAGACTGCAATCAATTAGAAGATTTGTTGCTTAGCTAGGAGATAAATGCCAACCATTTACTCATATATTGCATAAAAATGTTAATTTCAAGTTGGACCATCAATGTGAGGATTCATTCAATAAGATCAAGGCCTATCTCATGCAACCACCCATCCTAATGTCACCAATTATAGGAAAGTCGTTGTTACTTTATATTTCAACCATCGAGTATCATTAGGAGTTTTGCTTGCACAATAGTACAATGAAGGAAAAGAACGTGTGATGTACTACATCGACAAAACATTAGTAGGATACAAGATCAACTATTCATTTTTTTCTTCTCAAAAATTAAGACACTATCTACTATCTCACTCCATCAAGTTGATTGCTAAAATCGACCCATTGAAGTATTTTCTCAGCAAGGTGACATTGATAGGAAGACTAGTAAAATGGATCATGATTCTAAGTGATTTTGATATTGAGTATGTTGATAGAAAAGCTATCAAGGGGCAAGTCATTTCTGACTAGCTAGTAGAGGCACCACTTCAAGATGATCATCCCTTATAGATTGAGTTTCTTGATGCTGATATCCTAACAGTCACCCCAAAAACATGGCAATTGTAATTTGATGGTGTATATACATGGTATGGATTAGGAGCTGACATTATATTCATCATACCACAAGGTCATATAATTCCAAAAGCATACAAATTAAGCTTTCCATGCACCAATAACACAATAGAATATGAAGCTTTGGATATAGCTATCAAAATGGCTATAGAATGGAACATTAGACAACTTCAGGTCTTTGGAGACTTTGAACTTGTCATCAATCAAATCAATGATGATTATCAAACAACCTGATGAAAAATTAATGCCTTATAAGAAGATGGTTGATGGAGTCAATAAATACTTCGTCGAAATAACTTTTCAGCAGATTGTGACGAATGACAACAAAGTAGCAGATGCCATGGCAACACTTGCTTCTCTATTGCAGACACAACAAAATGAAGAGCGTTACGAATTCCTAGTGGAAGAGTTTTTTTACCCTACACATAATTATCCTGATTACCAAACTATATGTCACCTTATTTCTGCATGATTCTTCCTACCATGGCCAAACTTACACATAGCTGAAAGATAATATCCTCCCTCGTGACTTGTCAAAGAACCAAAAGAGAAACTTTATTCACCAATCATCCCATTATACTCTTGTCGCAGATACCCTATACAAACAAGGTTTGAATGGTACTCTTTTAAGATGTCTCGAGCAAGAAGAATCTGAGAAGGCCTTAAATGAAGTCCATAATGACATTTGTTGTACTCATTCAAGTGGTCTTACCATTTTGAAAAAACTCATATGCTTGGGCTATTATTGGCCAACTATGCAACGAGATTCTTTTCAAATAGCTAAAACATGCAAACAATGTCAGATCCATGGAAATTTAATTCATGCACGAGCACAAGAGCTTTATGCTTTGGCAACATCTTGGCCTTCTTGCCAATGGGGGCCTGATCTAGTAGGAAAGATAAATCCTCCTTCATCCAATGGTCATGAATTCATCCTTGTAGCTACAGAGTATTTTACAAAATGGATTGAGGCGATACTTATCATAAATATCATGAGAAAACAAATTGCTCCATTTATTTTGAACTACATCATATGTCATTATGGCATACCCATGACTATTATCACGGATAATGGGTGATTGTTCAAGAACCAGGATGTACAAGAGCTATGTGAAAAATTTAAGATCCAACACAGATTTTCCACACCCTACTATCCACAAGGGAATGGGAAAGAAGAAGCATCAAACAAAACTATTTTGAAAATCCTCAAAAAAATAGTGAATGATGTTGGCAGAGATTGGCATATTCAATTGAACCCTTTTCTATGGGCCTATCATACCAATATCCACACACCAACATGTGCCACAACTTTCTCTCTTGTCTATGTATAAGAAGCAACACTCCCAATAGAAGTAGAAATACCTTCTCTATAAGTATCATTAAAAGTTCTTAACCTAGATGAAGATGAAACTCATCTATATTGCAAGAGTTATAATTGATCCATGAACAAAGACAAAATGCCTTTGATCATTTGAAGGTATATCAACAAAGAATGTGCCGCAGTTCCAATCACAAGGTCAAACTGAGAGCATTTCAAGTTGGAGAACTAGTACTAAAGGAAAATCCACGAAACCAGTCAGATCGAGAAAAGAAAGGGAAGTTTGAACCAAACTGGTTAGGTCTATTTGTGGTCACAACAGTATTTGTGTCAGGAGCATATCAACTATCAACACAAGACGGGGATTTGATAACTTCAATGATGAAAAGTAAATACCAAACCGGTACTAAGAGGGGGGGGGGTGAATCAGTACAGGAACAAAAACTTATCCTAAACTGGTTTGATTGCAGACTGTAAACTATTGGCAATCCAGAGCACCGGTCCAACTCAAACCACTACCGGTTAAACATAGTGCAACTATGAAAGACATGAACCGGTCAATCTTCTTAGCTATTACATACAACCTACTCCCCCATTTCCACTTTATCCTTATGCATAAATAGATAATCTATCATTAGAGATATAATGACTTGCTAGTTCAACATGATTCACAATTTGATAGAAAACAAAAAAGCATCACATGAAAAAGACGTCACATATGACACATATTTTTCATGTGGAAACCCAACTAGGAAAAACCACGGTGGGGATGAATACCCACAAGTTGTTTTGAACTCTTTAGAAGTCTACTCCGTTAGAAGCCTAGTCTAGTTAAAGACTATTACAATAGGTTCTGTTAGGGACCGATCCTATTAGGGATCACCTGGTTAAGGGTTAAACCCTATTAAAGGTTACCTAGTCAGAGGATTTCATGAACTCAATGGCTTTGAGTCACCCTGCTAAATCATTTATAGTAAGCTGATTAAAGCTACCCTGTTAAGGGATTTTCCAACTGTTGAAGTGGTTAGAGATCAATAGGTATTACAATGATCTGGTAGTAGCACTCAATGCCAATGCATATCTACTTTGATTTCTTCCTTCTGCACACACACTATGCAGGTATCACTCCTCCTATCTAGTCTAGCAAGAATCGCGTATCTCTACTCTTAGATACACACACAACATTTGCCAACAACCTTAGCATGGAACACAACATCGACCTTATAGGAAACAGATACGTCAGTAGCAAAAACCCTGAACCCTAATCATTTAGGTTGAGCATTTTAGGCGGTTCAATCCTGACCATTGAACACTTTGCATTTGAATACAATGGTCTTGAATAGATCTCAAGACAATCTCCATCATTCATTCATCACCGCTTCATCACCGCTTCATGGAGGCGATAACCCATCACGCGTTCTCGACCATTTGTAGAGACTTTGCACATTCCCAAGGTAGATAGGATCAATCTCCTTTATGCAAGATCCTTCACGCACATGAGGCTGATGTGGCAACACAATCCGGTCTCCATTAGATCTCCAATACAGTGCAAACTCATCACACAAGTCCATCGGTTGAATAACATATACTCGAAACACTTCAACCAGAAACCCTGAAGCTGAGACTACCAACCGGTAGTCATACCATATTGGGCCTTGATAAAAACATTCCATATGCCAGTTCACATTTCATCATACTGCTTCACCTGAACAAGCATACCGCTTCAACTTTTGCACATATATCAGTTCACAACATATACCGGTTCACTTTTTCAGCATATTGACATCAATGACAACATAATATCATCATGTCAACATACTTTGCACAAATGCCAATAGGATCAGCTCAAGGAACCCATCAATAGCATGCATCTGAAGAAGTTTTATGTCTGAAAAAGGAGAAAACTCCAAAAAGAGTGAAAAAGAAGAAAACTCCAAAAAGAGTGAAAATGAAGAAAACTCCCAAAACAGTGAAAAAGTAGAAAACTCCAAAAATAGTGGAAAAGAAGCAAAATCCAAAAATAGTGAAAAAGCAGAAAAATCCAAAAGCAGTGAAAAAGTAGAAAATCCATAAAAGTAAAAAAGCAGAAAATACAAAAAACAACAAAAAAGTAGAAAATACAAAAACAACAAAAAAAACAAAATCGACTATGAGAAAAAGTGCAATAAAAACAGATTGTGAAAACTTGACAAACATGCACTATCTATCAGCTAACTCTTCCATCTATTAGTTCATGCATCCTTCTACTTGCAATCATCTTCTATTAGTGTTGTTCATATCCATAATAAGCCTTTGTACATACACAAGCATTGCAGGTGATTTCTCACCATGGTTTGGATCATTGGGTATATCATAATGAGTTTATTTCTAGGCTTGGGGCAATAACTTGCACCTAGTTGGGGGCAAAAATTTTGATCATTTTGAGTTTAATCAAATGGGTAGAACAACAATCAGGCAACTCTTGTCAAATGAAAAATGAGACACATCCAATGTTGAACACGAGATCAAATTGTCAACCATTAACCTAGCACATGTTAGTCTAGGAATGACACATACTTTTCAATGGATGATATCTTTTTCCTAATGATGTTCGCATTTTAATCAATGATTGTTCAAATATTATTTCTTGATTTTTCGCTATCGTGATTTTTGAGCGACTCTAGGATGTCTCTACCTAGAGGAATAAGGAAATGACATGATATTTTCTTGTCTGTTATCTATAAATTAATCATTAATATGTGCAAATTTATCTCAGGACATGATCATTGGAGTATCATCAAACACATTTCCGATTTGTATATAGCAATGGTTAATATTACCTATTTTACGCAAGCAACACTTAGGTCATCGTCATCTTGATTCAATTATACCTCGATGCTTTTGATAACTTGCACTATCAAAATCCAAGAAAGTAGTGCTTAGGTCATTATGGTTCAATTATACCATCAATGTTTGCACTCCCTTCCCATATTTTAAAAAGATCAATGGTGAAAAAACATAATAACCGAGTGTCTAGTCCAATCGTAGCTTTGTATTTCATTTGCATTTAGCTTGCATTTCATTCTTGCATGAGATCACACAAGCTCCTCTTCTCCAAAGCCAAATCTATCAGAGGAATCATCACAGTATCATCATAAGTGTATACATAATCAGAACAATGACTCATCTATCTTCAGATGTTGTCGACCCAATGCGAATCTTATGCTACCTGCTCAAATATGCCAACGTCGGCCTATCTAAATCTTCCTGCAACAAGATATCAACAAAATGTCAGTTCTTTATCCAATCAATCTCATCCATTCTATCAATTGATCTCATCTAATTAATTTTGATCATGTCTTATATAGGATGTATCTTTCTTGGAACCACCCATTTTTTATCAAGTCTTATATAGGATATATCGCTCTTGAAACCAGACACTTTGATTATCTTTGTCTTATATATTCAATACTTGACATAGGTTGCTCTTGTGCATACATTTTATCCTCATATGTTGGAAAAATTTGAGGACTACGAGGCTGGTTGTAACTGACTATATCATAATTGAATCTCTCCAAAAACAACCTTCTGAAGAAATCCTATGAAGACACACTTTCTGCTGCTAAACATTCATACTAGTCCTTTGCACTATCTTTCAATGATCTCATAGAAAAATTCATGACTATATCTTCATTCAAAAGCTGATAGTCTTCAACAAACTCTATGATTATCTTGACATGGTGGCGTGCTGATTCGAATTCTTATGCATGAAAAAAAGGTACATGATCCTTAATCTCAATGGGGAAGGGATGTGGGTACCCTTAAATGTTGCTAAAATTTAAAGTTCTATACTATTTAGGGATGAAAATCCTTCAAGGCTGACATCCCTCAAGTTGTTGATCACTCATTATACCAGGGACAACATTCTGACCATACATCTTGCTTCAATAAGATTGGTCATATAGCTTCAAGATGCCCTGATAGACATGCTAGACTAAGAGAAGAAGCTAGAAGAACATACAAACCTAATCCTGAATATCAGAGATACAGATTTAAGAAAAACAAAGATAAATCTTGTTACATTGCCAATGAAGGTGTGACTGATGATTCTAATGAGGATCCAACAGACAATGGATGGGTCTTTGTTGCTATAACAGAAGATCAACCAGTACCTATTGCTCAATCAGTAGAACAAGCCCTAGTAGCTAAAGTTGAATCAAAGGATGAATGGATTATTGACTCAGGATGCTCACATCACATGACTGGAGACAAAGGTAAATTCTTGAACTTTCAAGAATACAATGGAGGTTTAGTAAGATTTGGAGATGACAAAGCTTGTTCAATCAAAGGTAAGGGTTCAATATCTCTTGATGGTAAACATAACACTGACAATGTCTACTATGTTGAAGGATTAAAACATAATCTTTTAAGTGTTGGTCAATTATTTGAGAAAGGTTTTCAGTTACAATTTAAAAATGGAAAATGCAAAATCATGAATAGAACTGGTTTGGAAATTGCAACCGATAATCAGACTAGAGGTAATATCTTTCATTTGAATAACAGTGAAAAGGCATGCTTAATTGCACATATAGATGAAAGTTGGCTATGGCATAAAATACTATGTCATGTAAATTTTGATTGCATGGTAAAAATCAGCACTTCTAAGGCAGTTAGACATCTACCTAAAATTCTGAAACCTCAGAATACAATTTGCAAGGAATGTCAATTTGGAAAACAAGTTAGAGCTAGTTTCAAAAGTATTCCAGAAAAATCCAATAATGCCCTTGATTTAATTTACATTGATTTATGTGGTCCAACTAGACCTAAAAGCTTACAAGGTGATAGATATTTCATTCTAATTATTGATGATTATTTTAGAATGTGTTGGGTTACTTTTCTCAGAGAAAAATCAGAAGCACTTGGGAAGTTCAAACTATTCAAAGCAATGGTTGAAAATGAAACCAGTAAGAAAATTAAATGTTTAAGATCAGATCAAGGAGGAGAATTCACATCTAAAGATTTTAATACATTCTATGAATTAAATGGAATCAAAAGACAGTTATCAGCACCTCAGACACCACAACAGAATGGAGTTGTTGAAAGAAAAAATAGAACTATTTTGGATGCAGCAAGAAGTATGTTATCAGAAGCAAATCTACCACATGTGTACTGGAGAGACGCAGTAAACACTGCTGTCTATACATTCAACAAAGTTCACATCAAAGGTGAAACCGGTAAGACCCCTCATGAACTATGGTTTGGTAATACTCCTACTCTTAAGTATTTCAGAATTATTGGAAGTAAATGTTATATTAGAAGAGATGAGTATATTGGCAAGTTTGATCCTAGAAGTGATGAAGGAATATTTCTTGGTTATTCATCTAAGAGTAAAGTATATAGATGTTTTAATAAAAGATTACAGAAAATTGTTGAGAGTACAAATGTAAAGATTGATGAACAATTCAGAGGAACTTCAAGGTATATAGACTCTAAAATAGGAACATAAATTATAACAAATGAACCTACAGTAAATCCACCGGTACAGAATGATGATCCACTTACTCCAATATCATCAGAGGATTCCACAATAATTGAAGAACAACAATAGATGAAGACACCTCGGTACGTAAGACTAAATCATTCTGAAGATCAGATAATTGGAAGCAAATTTAAAGGAGTCATGACAAGAGGAAAATTGGCAAATGAAGAGGTATGTCTTATTTCTCATATTGAACCATTATCTATCAATGAGGCATGTGAAGATAAATTTTGGATTAAAGCTATGGAAGAAGAATTAGGACAAATTGAGAAAAATAATACTTGGACCTTAGTTCCCCGACCTAAAAATAAAAATGTAATTGGAACCAAATGGGTATTTAGAAACAAACTCAATGAAGATGGTAAGGTTGTCAGAAATAAAGCAAGACTAGTGTGTAAAGGATATTCTCAGAAAGAAGGAGTTGATTACAATGAAACCTTTGCACCAGTAGCCAGAATTGAGGCAGTTAGATTATTCTTGGGTTTTGCAGCTCACAAGGATTACAAAGTTTATCAAATGGATATTAAAAGTGCATTTTTAAATGGATATCTTGAAGAGGAAGTCTATATTGAACAACCTGATGGATTTTCCTTGACAAATGACAATGATATGGTTTGCAGATTAAGAAAAGCTCTGTATGGATTAAAAAAAACTCCAAGAGCTTGGTATGCAAGATTGGATAAGTATCTTTTAAAGATTGGTCTTACTAAAGGAAATGCAGATGGCAATTTATATTACAAAGTAACTAATGATGACATCTTGATTATTGAAGTATTTGTTGATGATATAATCTTTGGAGGAGAAGATGAATTATGCAAAGAATTTTCTCTTGAAATGCAGCAAGAATTTGAAATGTCTATGATCGGAGAAATAAAATTATTTTTAGGATTGCAGATTTTACAAACTGATAAAGGCATATGTTTGAGTCAATCTAAGTACTTGAAAGAACTACTTAAGAAATTTGGGATGGAGAACTCTAAACCGGTAAGCACACCTATGACTACAAATGACAAATTATCTCAAAGGGATGAATCTACACCTGTTAATCCAACTAGATACAAATCTATGATAGGAGGTTTACTATATTTGACACAAACCAGACCTGATATTATGAATGCAGTATGTATAGTTTCTAGATTTCAGAGTAATCCTAGGGAAAATCATGAATCAGCAGTAAAAAAGATTTTTCGATACTTACAAGGCACAACAAATCTTGGATTATGGTATCCTAAAGATGAAAATTTTGATCTATATGCATACACAAATGCAAATTGGGTAGGAGATGTGGATGATAGAAAAAGCACCACTGGAGGAGCATTTTTTCTTGGAAAGAGATTAGTTTCTTGGTTAAGTAAGAAACAGAGTTGTACATCTTTATCAATAGTAGAATCAGAATATATTGCAGCAGCAACAAACTGTACACAGGTACTTTGGCTTAAGCAAATGTTGAAAGACATAAAGGTAAAATGCAAGGAACCTATTACTATATATTGTGATAACACTGCAGCAATTGATATATCTAAGAATCCAGTATTACATTCTAAAACAAAACATGTTTCTATCAAACTGAATTTTCTAAGGGAAAAAGTTGAAGAAAAGGAGATAAAACTGGTTTATGTGAATACTAAAGAACAACTTGTAGATATTTTCACAACACCTTTTCCTAAGGAAACTTTTGAGTATCTCAGAGATCAGCTTGGAGTCATACCTCCACTGGTAGAGACTTAGACAGTTGATGATTGTCATCAACTGACAGAATTAAATGGACAAATCTTTTATTCTGGTATTTAATGAGGAAGCTACTTCTCAGGGGGAGTAGTTGGTATTTTTGTATGGACTTAAATTTTGTAGCTTTGGCATTTGATGTCAAAGGGGGAGAGATATATGGAAAAACACATTATCAATTGAGGAGAGATATCTATGGTGAAAATTGGTACAGGATAACATCAAATAACTCATGTTGCTTCCAGGGGGAGAGATTGTCACCTTGAGGAGATTGTTGGTTTTACACTTGGCATTTCTGTTTTGGCACTTTGATGGTTTTTCCATCTTGTGTTGCCATCAATGCCAAAGGGGGAGATTGTTGGTATTTTGGTATGGTTTTTTCATTGATGTCAACACCTACTAAATACACCTACTTTGGAGATCTAGCAACACTCACCAGCTAACAGTAAACTGTGCAACAGTTACTAGTATATGATTAATCGACAGGATATAATGATTCACCGGTACCTGAAATGACATGGAAGACACTTGGTAATGTTGAAGACATCATGTGGACACTTTATTTTGAAGTAATAATCATTGGTATATTCTTATTTGCATATTTTCTTTTATCGGCAAATAGGTCCAGGTTATCTAGGGCTACACCGACAAGTTTATCTTTTCCAGATCAGCATGGCACACTATGGAGATGATTTATTATTATTGTAAATGAATTAAGCCAACATGTTCAATTGGTTATTGCATCAGATATTGTATTGTTTGTAAAATGTTTTTATTGTAATATCTTGTAGAGCCGACCTACTAAATTTGGTCTTAGGGTATGGTATAAATGTAAGATCTTATTTGTAAGATCAAGTGTGGAATGTGAAAAAGATTCAAGTGAAAGTATATGCGAGATAAAGCAAAGGCATACATGAAGACATCATTTGAAGGTGAAGTTAGGTTTTTGTAGAAGCATATCAGCATTACACCGGTACTGAATTCAACATATGTAGATGCAATTTTGTACAGTACATTCTTATTGGATTTAACCATCCAATTGTAGTTAGTGTGACTCCCATTTGTGATTGAGCAGTGAGCTCTAGGCTGTTGGACTTTCTGCATGTGTAGACCCCTCTTGTACACTTACTATTTGCATTAGTATCATCTAATTGTGGGTAAGGTTTCCCACCGTGGTTTTTCCCTTATAGGGTTTCCACGTACAAATATTGGTGTCATGTGTTGTGGATGACTTTGTGCTTATGTTTCATGCATTAATTCTTACCGGTATAGCAATTTACTGTTAACACTGTCTACCGACATACTTAATTGATTTACTAGTATTAAGCATTAAGTTGGTTAATAAGTTTTTGGTTTGAATTTATTAGACAACTGATTCACCCCCCCCTCTCATTTGTCTCTAGGACTTACAATAAACACATCAAAATGCATATACAACTATTCACTATCATATCCTATCTTATCTCATATTTTTGCTTTTCATACATTTCAAATGACCTAGAAGAGCTCATAAATATGAGTCTTTACAATACAACATGTCAGCCATACAATTATAATTTACATTAAAATTCACTTCGCATAAACAATACTATTGCCAAGTCATCCTGGAATGCCAGTATAATCTTCTGGCAGTGTAAACTAGATGCCAATGTGAATAAGCCTTGTTGTATATGTCGGTGTTGGTAGGTGAAGTCTATTGCCAGTTGAACCTGTGGAACCTTGTTGCCATCAATGACAACGTCCACCATTCTCATCTGAGTGTATAATACCAACAATCTCCCCCTTTGGCATTGATAGAAACCCTCATGAGAAAAAACAAAATTGTGAATCCAAAATGATGAGTGCTCCCCCTGAGAAAATGATTTGTTCACTGTACAATTTTCTCACTATACCACTCCCCCTTTGACATCAATGGCAAAGGATGTAAATTTTTTCAAAAATTCAAAAATTTACTTAAAACCCTGAAGTCGGTTATGTGCAACTTGAAAACTATCTGCCAGAACTAAGTTCAGACCCTGCATGAACTTTGTAATGTCAGTGATTAATGTTTTTGTTTGCCTGATCATCTCGTTAAGATAGTGTATTTGTTGTTCTGGTGATCTATGTCCTTGAATTGTAGCTGTTGATAGTGCATTTTGGTGAGTGATTAGATTGTCTAGTCTTGGACCAAGATTATTCTTCAACTCCCTGGTTTTTATTTTCAATCTTGCCTTTTCTTTTTCAATATTTTCAATCTTCTCCTCATGTAGAGCCATCTCTTGTTCTATGACTGATGTTAGTTCCAAAGAACCAATTATGTTATCCGCAATATCTGTTGGATATTGTTGGCATATGATGCAGCGACATGATGATATAATGATAATGTATGTTGTCATTGATTTCAATAAGTGAAGGTGAACCGATATGCAGATTGGAAGAAGACGGTGAACTGATATGAAGATTTGTAAGTGAATCGGTGTCGGGGCTTCACTTAGTGTGACTAGCAGTTGGTAGTCTCAGCTCTAGGGTTTCCAGTTTGGCAATCCAGCTTGTGTGATGTAACTGAAGACATCCTGTGATGAGTTAGCTAAGAGATGATATTGAGATCAAGGTGCCACATCAATTTTGTGCGCATGAAGGATTTCCTTGAGGATCTTGAATGTGAAGATTGATTGCATTAAATGTGTACCTCAGGAATGATCATTATTCTTAGTGGTATGAGAAGAGAGCATGATGGGTTAATGATTCCCATATGCAGTGAAGAATGAATGATGTAGATTGTCTTGTGATCTATTTAAGATTGTATTGCTCTATGCAAAGTGTTTTGGATGGTCAAGATAGGACTGCTTGTATTGTAAACCTAAATGCTTAGGGTTTAGGGTTTATGCTACTGACCTAAGTGTTGTCTATAAGGTCAATGATTTTTGTTATTGTTTGTTGTTGGAAAATGTTGTGTGTGTATCTAAGTGATGAGATACTTGCTAGACCAGTAAGAGGAAAACTGCAGAGTGTGATTGCAGAAGAGGAATTGAAAAGGATCTGCCTTGCCATGTAGTGTTGTTATCAGATCAGAGTTTTACCTGTTGTCTTCCAACCATTTCAATAGTTGTAAAATCCCTTTACCAGGTAGCTTTAATAGGCTCATTGTAAATCCTTTAACCGGGTGAGTCAAGATCATTGATTTCTTCAAATCCTCTAGCAAGGTAAGCTTTAATAGGGTATATAGCAATCCCTTAACTAGGTGATCTTTAATAGGATCGGTTCCTAGCAGAACCTTATTGTAAAGTCTTTAACCGGACTAGGCTCCTAACAGAGCAAGATTCAAAAGAGTTTAAAAACAATCTTGTGGGTATTCATCCCCATCGTGGTTTTTGCCATTTGGGTTTCCATGTGAAAAAAATCTATGTCATGAGTTGTGCATTTTTCATGTGATGATTATGTATTATTTATTTGAGTGATTATGCATGCAGAGTTATTAGGTTATGGTATTACTGTTATACCACATGTATATGTTTATGGGTGAAGTTGTTATCAAGTATTGAATGTATTTTTAAAGTGTTCAGACTTATCAGTTTATGTTGTCTGAAGTCTTTCTGTGTTTAACCAGTATTGCCATGGTTAAGTTCAGTAATGAAGACAACCGGTTGATATTGTTTTAACTTGATAAGTTGTTGAGAAAGTTTTTGTCTATACTAAATCACCCCCCTCTCAGTACTAGTTAGGGTATCTGTTGTTCATCATTATTCATCAATTGGTATCAGATAAACTCTAGGTCTTGGGTGATATAAGCTTAACTGCTTGAGGTGAAAGATCCTATTGTAATGATGAAGAGGGAAGGTCCTAAGTTCAATAGAGATAACTTCAAGATATGGACAGACAGAATGAAGATTTACATCAAGAGTATGGGTGCTCAACACTGGAGCTATGTTGAGAATGCCTATGTGATTCCCATTGGCACTCTGATCAATGATCAGAAGAGAGAGAGATTTAGAAAAATGGGCAAGTCATGGAAGCCCTTATCAACAGCCTCTCAGATATTGAGTTTATTGATATACAAGACAAGGACACTCCTAAGGATGTATGGGACGCATTGGAAATAATTTATGGTGGTGATGAGCATGTAAAGCAAGCTAAGGAAGAGAGCCTTAGAGTAAAATTTCAAGACATGAAGATGGTTGAAGGAGAGGCCATTCAACAATATGGCATTTGGATTAAGACTGTGGTTGGAGATATCAAAAGTGTTGGTGGAACGATTGAGGATGCCACCATTGTTAGTAAAGTCTTGAGATCATTGTTACTGATCTATATAATCAAAGTTGCTTCTATCCAGGAACTAAGGTCTATTGATAAAACCAAGGTATCCTTAGACTCTATCATTGCAAATTTGACTACATATGAGTTGAATAGCTATGATGGCAGTGTTCAGAAGACTGAGTCGATCTTTCGAGCATTTGCTGCACCATCCGGAAAAGAAAAAGAAACTAGTACTAGTTATGAATCCAGACAATGCAGAGATATGGATGATGAAGAGATTTTGATGGAGTTTGAAGCTCTTCTTGCTAAAAGACTTCCAAAAAGAATTGGTAAATATAGAGGTTAGCTTCCTTTAAAATATTTCTCTTGCAACAAGATACGACATATAGTTGTTAATTGTCCTAATAGTGATAATAAGGATAAACCAGAGAGGTTTATAAAGTAAAAAGGAGGAAATAGGAGAAATTGTCTTGTTGTTGTAGATGAAGGTGTTACTGATGAAGAATCGGAGGATGAAAAGAGTGAGGATATAGTGTTTGTAGCTGTAAAGGAAGAAATGTCTGACAAGAAAGCACTTGTCTCTCGCATTGACAACTCCAATGAGTGGATTATTGATAGTGGTTATTCTCACCACATGGCTGGTGATTGGAGAAAATTTTTGTCTCTAGAAGAATATGATGGAGATGTTGTCAGATTTGGCAATGATTCACCATGCTTGGTAAAAGGTAAAGGATCCATCTCACTGAATGGAAAGAGAAATGCAGATGATGTCTACTGGGTAGAAGGTCTTAAGTATAACCTGTTGAGTGTTACTCAACTAAATGATAAAAACTCATTTTGGAGTTCAAAGGTGGAGTCTATAGTATAATTAGGAAGAGTGGTGAACTTATTTCCAATTGGTAAGAAGATAAGAGCTAACCTATTTTAGTTGAATGCCAAGATTAGTCAGTGTCTGATGGCCAAGTTTGATGACATTTGTAAATGGCATAGGAGACTCTGTCATATGAACTTTGACAATATTATTAAATCTGGTAAGATCAAGGCAGTAAGAGGATTGCCTTTGCTGAACAAACCTGAGAATTCTTTGTGTAGAGAATGTCAACTTGGGAAGATTTCTTCCTCAACTTTTAAAGGTAAGTATTTTTCAATAGAGAATTTACTTGATCTTGTGCATACTAATTTGTTTGGTCCTATGAAAACTAGAAGTATTCAGGGAGATAGGTATTTTATAATTTTTACTAATGACTTCTCAAGAATGATGTGGGTCACATTCTTGAAAGACAAGTCTCAAGCATTTTTAAAATTCAAAGCCTTCAAAGCATTAGTAGAAAAAGAAAGTGTCCAAAGGATAAAGTGCCTAAGAACTGATCAAGGAGGAGAATTCACTTTTGATGAATTCAACAAGTATAATGAAGACATCGGCATCAAGAGGCAAATGTCTTCTCCTAGGACACCACAACAGAATGACATAGTAGAAAGGAATAACACAACTGTAGTTAAACTAGCGAGAACAATTTTGATCCAACAAAAGGTTGCTCACACTTTTTGGAGAGAAGCGGTGAGCACTGCAGTCTATACAATGAATCGGGTACTTATCAAGAAAAGAAAAGATAAAACTCCTTATGAGTACTGAACTGGGAAGACTACCATTGTGAGTTACTTTAAGGTATTTGGGAGTAAGTGCTATATCAAGAGAGGTGAGCATTTGAGCAAATTTGATGCTAAATGTGATGAAGGAATATTTTTAGGATATTCCACTAAGAGCAAAGCCCTCAAGTGCTACAATAACATAACTTAGAAGATTGTTGAGAGCATAAATGTCAAGGTTGATGAATCTCCTGAGAAACCTGAGGAAACCTACAACAAGCAAGTGGAAGATGAACTGGGTATAGCCTTCAGGGAACTGGTTAAGAAAGAAAGAAGCAAGGATCTCAGTGTTCCTATACCAGTAGAAGCTGCGGTAGGAGAAGAAGAATATGGAGAAGTAAGAGAAGAGGAAAAGCAAGAAGAACTAGCTAGAGTCATTCCGTGATATGTGAAACTACATCATGATCCAAAGAAAATCATAGGAGATAAAGATGCAGGGATACTCACAAGAAGAAAAGTGAAAGAAAACTCTTGCATGATTTTTGAATTAGAACCCAAGACTTCCAGAGAAGCACTTACAGATGAAGACTGGATTAAAGCAATGGAAGAGGAGCTAGACCAGATAGAAAAAAATGCAACATGGTCTTTGGTGCCCAGACTAGAACAAAAAAATGTCATAGGTACCAAATGGGTCTTCAGGAATAAGCTAAATGAAGAAGGTACAGTTATAAGGAAAAAGGCTAGGCTTGTATCCAAGGGATACGCTCAAGAGGAGGGAGAAGACTATGGAGAAACCTTTGCTCCTATGACTAGACTAGAGGGTGTTCGAATGTTACTTGCATTTTCAACATTTAAGAGATTTAAGGTATATCAGATGGATGTGAAGTCTACATTCTTGAATGGAATCCTTGAATATGAACTATATATAAAGCAAATGGAATAGTTTGCCCTATCTGAAGATAGTAACATGGTGTGTAGATTATACCAAGACCTGTATGGAATGAAACAAGCACCTAGGGCATGGTATGAAAGGTTACATTCTCATCTTCTGAAGATTGGATTTTAGAGAACAAGTGAAGATAGCAACATCTAATTGAAATCAGAAGGTGATCAGATTCTGATCTATGAAGTATTTATAGATGACATAATCTTTGGAGGAGATGATGAAATGAGCCATGCATTTGTAAATATAATGAAGAAAGAGTTTGAGATGTCTCTGATTGGGGAGATAAAATTCTTCATTGGTTTACAGGTTCAGAAAATGAAAGAGGGTATCTCTATTACCCAATCCATGTATGTCAAAGAGGTATTGAAGACTTTTGGCATGGAGGAGAGAAAACTAGTTGGTACATTGATAGTGACTGGCTATAAACTAAGGAAGATGATTCAACATTGGTAAATGAAAAGGATTATCGGTCAATGATCAGTAAGTTGCACTATGTGGTGCACAACAGACCAGATATTGCTCATGCAGTGGGCATAGTAGCTTGGTATAAGAAATGTCCTAGAGGATCCCACTTGATAGCAGACAAGAGGATCCTTAGATATCTGAAAGGAACAATTGACTATGGATTGTGGTATCCATATAATGGTGACTTCAATCTCAAAGTGTATACTGATGCCGATTGGGCAGGTAATGTGGACTACTAGAAGATCACAACCAATGGAGTGTTCTTTCATGGTGGAAGACTAGTATCGTGGATGAGTAAGAAGTAGAGATGTATTTCCCAATCTACAACTGAAGCAAAATATGTGGCAGTATTTATCAACTGCACTCAAGAAATCTTGATGAAACATGTATTGGAAGGTTTTAAAGTACCTATATCTGAACCAGTGAATATATTTTGTGACAACACAAGTGCAATAAATATTTCCAAGAATTTGGTATTGCATGCTAGAACTAGGCACATTGAGCTTAAATGTCACTTCTTAAGAGAGAAATTTCAAAATAAGGAGGTTGTACTACAACATGTTTCCAATAAGGAGCAACTAGCAAACATATTCACAAATCCCTTACCGAAGACTATATTTACCCATTTGAGAGGTGAATTAGGGGTTTTGCCCCTTCATGAAGTCAACTAAAGTTGTGTGCTCCACATCAGGTAGGAACTACAGTGTCAAATCTTTCAATATTGATGTGTTAAAGGATGCTACTCCATAGGGGGAGCAACATAATAGAGAATGAAAGCTTGTGCCTCCACTTTGGCATATTTGTTAAAGCGGGAGAAGATATTTGATGAATGGGGAGAAGATAACTGATGAATGGTGAGAAGATATCTATTAATGCAGATACATTGGTCTATGTTGTTTATAGTTGCAATGCTACACTGAGTATTGCCTTCAATGCCAAAGGGGGAGATTGTTGGATATTGTTGGCATATGATGAACCAACATGATGATATGGTGATAATGTATGTTGTCATTGATGTCAATAAGTTAAAGTGAACTAGTATGCATATTGGAAGAAGACGGTGAACCGGTATGAAGATTTATAAGTGAGCTAGTGTCGGGGCTTCACTTAGTGTGACTACTAGTTGGTAGTCTCAGCTCTAGGGTTTCTGGTTTGGCAATCCAGCTTGTGTGATGCAACTGAAGACATCCTATGATGAGTTAGCTAAGAGATGAGAATGAGATCGAGGTGCCATGTCAGTTTTGTGCGAATGAAGGATTTCCTTGAGGATATTGCATGTGAAGATCGATTGCATTAAATGTCTACCTTGGGAATGATCACTCTTCTTAGCGGTATGAGAAGAGAGTGTGATGGGCTACTGGGTCCCCTATGCAGTGAATAATGAGTGATGCATATTGTCTTGTGATCTGTTTAAGATTGTATTTCTCTATGCAAAGTGTTTTGGACGGTCAGGATTGGATTGCTTGTATTGTAAACCTAAATACTTAGGGTTTAGGGTTTATGCTACCAACCTAAGTGTTGTCTATAAGGTCAATGATTTTTGTTATTGTTTATTGTTGGTAAATGTTGTGTGTGTATCCGAGTGATGAGATACTTTCTAGACTAGTAAGAGGAAAATTGCAGAGCGTGATTGCAGAAGAGAGGAATTGAAAAGGATTTGCCATGGCATGTAGTGATGTTATCATATCAGAGTTTTACCTATTGTCTTCTAACCATTTAAACAGTTGGAAAATCCCTTTACCAGGTAGCTTTAACAGGCTTATTATAAATCCTTTAGCCGGGTGACTCAAGATCATTGAGCTCTTCAAATCCTCTAGCGAGGTAACCTTTAATAGGGTATATAGAAATCCCTTAGCCAGATGATCTTTAACAAGATTGGTTCCTAACAGAACCTTATTGTAAAGTCTTTAACCAGACTAGGCTCCTAACAGAGTGAGCTTCAAAGGAGTTCAAAAACAAGCTTGTGGGTATTCATCCCCATCGTGGTTTTTCCCATTTGGGTTTCCACATGAAAAAAATCTGTGTCATGAGTTGTGCATTTTTCATATGATGATTATGTATTCTTTATTTGAGTGATTATGCATGCAGAGTTATTAGGTTATAGTATTACTATTATACCACATGTATATGTTTATGGGTGAAGTTATAAAGTATTGAATGTATTTTTTAAGTGTTCAGACTTATCAGTTTATGTTGTCTTAAGTCTTTTTATGTTTAACCAATATTTCCATGGTTAAGTTCAGTAATGAAGACAACCGGTTGATATTGTTTTAACTTGATAAGTTGTTGAGAAAGTTTTTGTCTGTACTGATTCACCCCCCCACTCTCAGTACCAGTTAGGGTATCTGTTGTTCATCATTATTCATCAATATCATAAATTTCCTTCTGATTTTATCTTATCTGATCATCAATATCTTCTATTAGTTGATGTGGTTTACAAGCTTCCTAATATAATTCCTTATATTCCAAAATGGTAGAATTCAGTGTCGGCGGCATTGTATCAATCTGCTGAGTACAATCCTTTATTGTTTTTCCAAAGAATATCTCCTTTTCTTTATCAACATTTTCTTGAACAGTCTCCTCATTTATTTTTTCTAATGTTTGAATGTTAGCATAAATGAATTTAGATAATGTGTCCAATTTACCTATCGAGCCAACAATATGACCTATCTTGCACTTCGGTGCAATCATCTACAAAGTCGGTAGAGATTCATTGATGGCCTTAAATGCTAAGGAATTACATTGCATTATTTTCTTTATAGAATCCAAAAGTACTTTTGTAACAGTTGTTGGTCTGAAATCCAAAATTGAAGTACTGGGAGAAGTGCTAGGTTATGCATTATCTTTCTTCTCTTCTCATGATTTCTTTGTCCCTTCCTCTTCCTTATTCTCATTCTTATCCATTGTTGGTTTAGATTCTATCTAATCTTGTGCTTTATCTGTCGGTATCTCAACATCCTGTTGAGTATCAATTGCATTGACCGATGAGTCAGAGATCTCAATATTTGTAGATTTTGATTTCTTCTCCTCAAAAATTTATTTATCTACAACTTTATTTGCCTCATCAATAGTTATCTTATCAATATCAACATTTAAAGGAGTGTCGATGGGTTGGTCCTCACCAATTTCTGGAATAGAGGTATCATCCATTATAATTTTGATGTCCTGAGTGTCAACCTTCATTGTGAATAGAATGTTTGACTCGGGATCAACCACATCTGTTGATTTTTCTTCCTCTGATGTCTTTTCTGTGGGCTGATTCTGCGCTTCTACCTGTGCCGCTATTGTTGTTGGTGGGGTGTTCTGAGCCGGTGGTGGTAAGTTATCTTTTTTATTTTTAAGTCAGAAACACTGCCAACTTTATTCTTCCCTTTATCTCCTTTTCGATATACCTTAGTAAAAGAATTATCAACTTTTTGTCTTTCTTTTTCTTCTCTTTTCTCTTTCTCCACAAAGAAAATATCCCATTTGTCTATTGTCTCATCTGCGATTTCCTTTATCCTATCATCCATGAGGCTTACTTGTCGATGACCACTTACAAAAATAGTTATGTTAGGTTCAGCTATCAATTCATCTTTTTCTTTTCTATACTTAGCTGGATGAACAACCAACAGTGCTTCAACCTTTAATTTCCTATCCAATTCCATGATAGACATTCTTTTTGCCTCAAGTCTTAGATATAAGTCATTGGGGAGAAAATCAATGACTTTAATAAGAACTTTCTTGTATATATCTAAATACAAGTTTATGCTTTCTTCAATAGTGTTCTTATCCGAATCATTAAAAGAATGATAAAACTTACTGACATGGTTGAGATTACCATCCTGAGTTATTTTATTAACGAGATCTTTTGGGGAAAGTGTATCAGATTTCTTTGGTGTCAGTTATTTTTGTGCAATCTTCTTCTTTAGATCATTAGGCTCTCTCACAACTCGTTGCAATCTTCTTCTTTAGCTCGTTAGGCTCTCTCACAACCTGTTCTTTCTTTCTAAGTGTCCTTGTCTTCTTAGGTGATGGAGCAGGTGTTGGTGAGTATTTTCTCTTCTTACTATCCACCCTTTTAAATTTTGCAACTTTGTCACTATCAGTCTCGGATGAGGTAACAATAGGGGAAACATGTGTTACCAATTGCTAGTCAGATTTTATTTCTTTTATGCTTGCAACAACATCACTCAGATATTCAAATTTCAATAATCCCTTGGTAACATCTTTGACAAATTTTGAAGCATCTTTCAATGTTTAATCCCTTTTCTTTCTTTGCTTCTAAATAGCAACATCTTTCTCTATGGTTTCAGCAATGCCAAAAATTATCTCAATAGGTTCCAGTGGGGCATCTAGAAGTCTCTTGGCATAAGTTTCCAGAATGTTGGTGTCCACTTCATATCCCATTTCTATTACCCAAATAGTTCTAGGTGTGACAACCTCCATCCATGTTTCATCTCTCTTTATAACAAAGCACATCAATTTGTCATACTTATCAACAATACTTTGAGGGATTCTTTCCCTTTGCTTCATTCTTGCTTGAAAGTTTTTGAAGTATCCCCATACCTACTTGTTTCTTTCTGAACCAATGCCAAAAATTGCCTTCTTAATCTATTTTCCAACATAACTATCATAGGAAAAATCTATATGCCCTATGTCAGGAATCTCCTTCAAGAAGTATAGCATCAAACATACAATTAAATTTCTAAATTTTAATGTTCCCTTTTTATCACCTTTGATTTTGTCCAAGTTATCTATCAAAGCATCTTTTAACCATTCACAAAGATCAATTATCACATTATTCTTTAGCATTTCATAAGCACTTGAATGCATAGACTGGAAACTGAATTCTGCCTATTTGTATGTGCAACCTTGTAACCAATAACCATGCTAGAATAGTTAACATTATCATCAGTTATGTCACTTACCCTGAGTGATTTGTTATCAGATGTAGCACCGGTTAGATTCAATAGAGGGGAAACCACTAACAACTTTAATAGCTTCCTTGGTGATTTTGAAGATGGAGTCAAGCCATAAGAATTCGCCACGAACTCTACTTAGAACATATCAGATAATTTCATCTTCGAATTCAGGCATACAAAGGATATCTACTAACCCTAAATATTCCATAATCTTATGTTCAGGTTTGATTACACCTTGGTTGTTTGTGATGAATTTCATAAAAAATGTTCTTTATCTCCTCAGACCCTAAATCTTCAATATTATAGTGAATGTATGCCCTAGGGTCTTCTGTGAATATGAATCCCTTCAGAATTTTTGAAAATGCTCCAATAGAGTCATCCATCTTAGCTATCTTAGGAATTATCTTAAAAACTAGCCTAGGACATTTGATATTCTCCACACTAGTAGGGTTTTCTATGAATTTAGGAATGAAAGATGAAGAAGCCATGACGTAAAATAAATACCTTTTCCTATCGAATACAAGTGAAAACCTTGGATGCCCTAGAAAATATCTGTCGCTTCGCTTCTTCAATGTCAGTGCTCTACTTATGTTCTCTTCAAATAATTGAATGCCTATTGAGTCAAAATGAGAAATTTTAATGCTTTATAGGCAAAAAGTTAACTAACAACCACATTAATGCTTCGTCGGTTAGTGAATTTCCATTGTAACTCAACATATGTGCCGGTAAAGAAGGATTATGACTTTTTACCATCATCTGAGGGAAAAATGCATGATCTTCAATTAGTTGCCTTACCCTTAAGGATTATTCCTTAGTTAGATGAAGAATTTCCTACTGGCACAGGATTGCTTTGTTATGTCAGTGCAGAGCCATATTCATCATTTCTCTGATCTGTCTTCTTGACCCATTGTTTAGTGAATTATTGCTTGATTTCATTCACCTTTTCCTTGCCTTTAACATTACATCCTCTGCTGTTTGCTAGTACATTCTTTCTTCTGCAAAATCTTGCAATATTCCCAATCTTGTTGCATGCATAACAAGTTACATTGTTTCTTTGAATAGCTTTTCCATAATCTTGCCCGGTTTGAGTTCTGCATTGATTAGATAGACGTCCAAATCTACTACAAGCACATAATTTTACATTCATTTTGTAATCATTTGGAACATTGACCGGTAAATGAGTTTGTATTTTGATTATTCCTATATCTACATTGATTTTCTCTATGGCCAAATTTGTTGCAATTAAAACATTTGTAATTGAATTTATAAGCATTCGGTTGCCTTACCGGTTTGTTGTGATCATGATTATTTGTAGTTCCAGAACTTTCTCCATTTTCAAATCCAAGTCCAATTGTTTCTCCATCAGGTTTTTGACTTTTCAGCATATCATTAAGCTTGTCTGAGTTCTTTTTGAATTTGTCTTTGTATTCGTTTGCAGTGACCAACTCATTTTACAGAGTGCTAAATTGTCTCATAACTCATAAGTTCCTCTTTGTCATGTTGCATTTGAATCAACTCTATTTTAAGCATATCCTTTTCATGACTAAGCCTTATAGATTCATCTCCTCTTTCATTAAGTCATCTAGCCAAATCTTCCTAATTCTTCTTTCTATCTTCAATATCCTTACATAGTCTCATGGTTAAGTCTTGCATCTCATTCTTCATGTTACTATTCTCTTGTCTTAGTTTCTTTGCAATATCTCTGAAAGTTTCTTTTTCTTCATCATCGTGTTTTTGTAGTTGCACATGTAATTCTTTTCTCTTATTATGTGCCATGAGCAAGTTTTATTGAAGTGCTTTGATGAATTCTCAAGCAGATCTGAGTTCTTCTTCCATTTTGATATTCTTTAATTTTTTTGCATCAAAATCTTCAAGATCCCCTTCCAATTGTTGTCTCAAACTTTCCATTGGTACCGGTTTCAAAATCTTCCTCAAGTTTTTAGGCTTCTGCAAATAGAGGACCAGGCTCTGATACCAATTATTAGATAATTGATTAATCCCAAAGACACTGAGGGGGGGATGAATCAGTGTCAGACTGATTAATAAATGATTTAAACTTATTTGGAATTTTGTAAATGAGATTAATATGCTAGTAAGCAAACAATAATGCAGCAAAGAGAAATTTAGGAATCAGCATCAATGCACACCATAACACAAATATTTTTACGAGGAAACCCGGTAAGGGAAAAACCTTGGTGGGATTTGTGACCCACAATATTTACTCACTGACCATATAAATAAATATTACTTAGTACAAAAAGGGGCCTACACATGCAAGAATGCCAACTACCTAGAGCTCACTGCTCAACAACAAAAGTGGAGTCTCACTGACTACAACATCACATTGATGTAAACATAAAATGAACTCTTACAACTTGCATCAAAATGATAGATGAGTTCACTATTATGCTCTATCCGATACCAGTTCTTCCTCTACCAAAAACCCTAGCTGGTATGATGTCAAATGATTCTGCTTACACAAAATAATCTTAGCTCTTCTCTGCTTCTTATTCGCTCCAAAATAAACACATCGAAATGCATATACAACTATTTTCTATCATATCCTATCTTATCTCATATTTCCGCTTTTCATACATTTCAAATGACCTACAAGAGCTCATAAATATATGAGTATTTACAATACAACATGTCGACCATACAATTATAATTTACATTACAATTCATTTCACATAAACAATACTATTGCCATGTCGGCCTCGAATGCCGATATAATTTTCTGTCGGTGTGAATAAGGCTTGTTGTATCTGTTGATGCTGGTAGGTGAATTCTATTGCCAGTTGAACCTCTAGAACCTTGTTGCCATCAATGACAACATCCACCATTCTCATTTGAGTGTATAATGCCAATAGAATAAACCTATTACAAAGATTGCATACTTATTCTAATATAAGCATATAACTTGTTGGCACTTTGATGATGTTGTGATTGTCATTGATGAACACACACTTGTTTTGTGATCACTTTTTGTATGTATGAGTTATGCTCAACCGATATTTGTCACAACCAGTATTATGTATTAGAGTATTTAAACTATCGGTGTTTTGCAGAAGGTGTTTACCAGTCACAAAATGACTGAAGACCCAAAGTGGTATGAAGACCTCAATTGGTTCGAGGATCTCAAGCGGACCGAAGGAATAAAATGATAGTTATCATTTTTCCCAGTCTTCATTTTTACAAACCGGTAATCGGTTAATTGTATGAACTAGTATTACTCTGTGATGAGTTACCAACTGATATTTTTGTGATGAGTTATCATCCATCAACACTTTGGCGGTGATTCTATGTCGTGTTACCAAATGTGTCTAGATGCATTGAACCTAGGAACTTGCAATGTAATCCTATTGGACTGACATGAAATCATATTCCTTTATAAGGACATCATATCTAGGGTTTTAGTTGTTTATAGGGTTTAAGAAGTGCATGAGGTTTTTGTATGTGTGATTATAGAAGAGAAGATTAGGTATGTGGGAAGAAACAAAGTGTGGAGATATTGAAGACTGAAGTAATGCTGAAATGCATCAACAATGAGCTATCAAGGATCTAACCAAGCATACTGTGCTAGTCTCTAGATCACACACTTGTTGTTTACTCACATCTTCAACAAGTCTGAAACCCTTAACCGAGTAGGCCCAAAAAAGCCTTTGTAAATCCTCTAACAAGGTGGTTCACAACTGTGAATCTCAAATCCTCTCACAAGGTAGTCTTTAATCAGACTTATCTCCTAATAGAGATCTAGATTCCTAACAGGATCTATTCTGATGAAGAACATTGTATGACCTTAACCGGTCTGGTTACTATTATGTAGATAGTTACTTGTGAGTTTTAGCTCACCGTGGTTTTTCCCATTTGGGTTTCCATGTCAAAACTTCTTGTGTTATGGTGATTGTGCTCTTGTGGGTGAATGCCTTATTTGTTGTTTGGTTTGCATTTGTTTTAACCAGTTTGTTAGTAAACCCATTACACCGGTTGACTGCTAAATTGTTCAAGAGTTTAAGCTCACTAATTTTTGGTATACTAATTCACCCCCTATCTTAGTATTCATCAATTGGTATCAAAGCCAACCTTTCTATAAGTTTAACCACTTGGAAGGAGATATGGGGGAATACACTATGAGGGAGCTTACTCATCATCTCACTGAGACTGAGAAAGCCTTTGATGAACTTAAAGTCAAATATAAAACCTCTCTAGAAAAGAGAAGAGAGCATGCTGAGAAACTGATGGAGCTTACTAAAAATAGTTCTTTTGATGAAGCAGACATGGAATCCCTAGTTGAAGAAGTTGAAAAACCGAATGAATCTAATGCTAGCCTGAGAAGGGAATTGGAAGGATTGACTATCAGAATGTGTGAAGAGCTTGGAAACCAGAGGAAATCTGAAGATCTAGTAAAAGACAAAGATCATGAGATCTCCAAGCTGAAGAAAGAAATCAGTGCACTTACCACTCATCTCCAAGAGAGTAGAGTGGAAAAAGAAGAAATGCAAGGTGAACAAAACATGGCTATCTCTAAGAATGTGAACTGGAAGGAATCCAATGCTTCTATTTCCAAGGAACTCACTAAGACAAAGGAAATACTTGCCAAATTCAATCAGAGTGCTGCTAAGTTAGAGAAAAATCTTGAATTAGCTAAACCGGTAAAGAATACTAATGGACTTGGTTTCTCTAGTTATGAGGAAGGTGAAACCTCTGGAGTAAAAGATGTAGCATCAAAGAAGCAACTGACACTAAAGGATAAAGGTAAGCAAAAGTTTAAACCTATTTTCTTTAATTGTCTCAAGGAAGGACATACTGCTAATGTGTGTAGAAATAAGGCCTACAATAATTTTCCTTATTTTCTAAACAATAAGCCTAGATCCAATAGATTCAATGGTAACTGTTATGCATATAACAAGTTTGGGCATAAAGTATTTGAATGCAAGTCTATTATACACAACATCAAGAGATATCCTCAAAGGACTCAAGGAGTTTTTCCTGAATCGTCTGTGACCCGAAATCCAAACCGGTATAATGCCAATGACCATCAGTTAGGTGGTGGTAGCTATCAAGCAGCAACCGGTTGGAGAGCAACCTATTTGATTTTCCATGGTAGCGGTCACACTGCTACAACATGCAGGAGGAAGAATGGTATAATGAACAATGGACCATGGAGAACACCTGGAATGGTATGCTATCATTGTAACAAACCAGGACACCCTGTCAAAACTTACATAATGAGAAAGAACCTATCATATGACATACCAGTCACTCCAGAAGGGAAGATTGATGTTGAAACCATTCAAGTAGGAATGAATAAAACATGGAAAGAGAAACCTAAAGAAGTGTCACAAGAAGAACCGGTTTCTGCACCTAGTGTGGAAGTCACTGAACCGACAAACTAAGCTTCAAAAAAGCTTAGGGGGAACAAATTGGTGAAATGTTTTGAACCCCCAGTTTATATTGGTAAAATGCCTTAACCAGTATGTGTTACCTATCAATCGATAGAAGACTGGAAGTGGTAAAAGACAAATTAGGGTTTATGCCCTAGTGGTGGAGCATTTATTATGGTAGGTGAAGAATTCATTTAAAAGATATTTTTAAGTCATTTTCACTTATCAGTTTTTGAGCGAAGGATTTTTCAAGAGCAGAGCGACCAAAAGCGATTCGAATTGCAATTTAGAGTGAATTTAAATCTAGTAGAATAATTCTGAGGTACTTGCAACCTATCAGTGAAGAACATTAAGTGGTATTCAAACAATCGAAGAGGTGAAGTGTGCGCTATATTGACAAACCCTAAATTTCAAAATTCTGAAGGTATTTATCAAAATTCTTTATTTATCAATTAATCATGGCTTCTGCATCGCACTCTAGTTCTAGTGTGCCTATTGATTCAGTGGATTTTATCCAACGAAAGATGAAATACAATGCCCTATCCTAGATACCTGCTGGAGTTATTGTGGAAGGTGATATTTTAGGGTACATTGATTGTAAATTGGAAGACCTAGGATCTCTAGTGATCCATTCCTAGCTAGATCTGTTTTGTGGGGATGACAAAAAGATCAAACCAGAATACAACATCCTAGAGAGGAAGAAACTTCACAATGCAATGTACTTTCTTGAAGAATTCATGGAAGATCACATCCACATCATCCTGAGCTGAGTGCATGGCGACAAGATGTATCTCAAGAGGACACATGAGATTACGCCTGAAGCTATTCATGCCATCACCGGTTTCTGCAACACTGGTGAGGTGCTAGCCCTAAGGAAAGTCATCAAGACTGAAATGACTAAGCTCACCGGTTCTGTGAGTGACCAATGGGGAATGACCATCAACACCATCAAGGATGATTTGGTCAAGTATGCTTGCATGGTGATTGGTTACCGGATGTTTTATGATATCAGAATAAACTCTATCTTTGTTGTTATGGTAAATGCTGCCTATAGAATGATCATGGAAGATGCCTCATTTGATCTATGCACTTGTATGCAGAAACAAATTCTAATAAATTTGAATTCCATCAAAAAGGATAGTGCCCTAAGATTCAAATTTGGACAACTTTTGGTAGGTCTATTTTTCTACTTTCAAGGCTATTTTACGGGAGTCAGTAATATTCAATGTTCTGTCGACCAACCAGTTACCAAACAAATCAGAGAAAGTCTTCAAGTGGTGGGAACCGGATATCCTGAAGTCTTGAATAAACACTTTGATGAATTTAGACGAAAGATGAGCTAGAGGATGAGGATATCTGGAGATACCGTTAAGAAGTATGAAGAGGATATTTGCTTTACCATCAAAGTAGATGAGTGCATAATGGAGGTAGTTGAGCCCAAAAAGGAAAAAGTTGAACCCATGGGATATGAGGTGATGTATGACATTCTAGATGGGTATGCCTCTACCCTAATTGCCTCACCTCTTGATCCAAAGAAGAAGAGAATTGAAACCGACTTGGAAAGGATAAAACCAATTGAAGAACCTTCAGTGAAGAAGGGAAAGGCAATGCCATTAGTATCAACACTGGTTACCTCAGCAAGTCCTAAAGTGACCAAGCGACACCTGCCAAGAAGAAACCAGAAGTTGCACCCACCAAGGTTTTTGAAAGAAAGCGGAAGACCAAGAGAAACTCACTAGATTCTGAGGATATAAAACCTGAAGTGTAGCCTAAGAAGACTAGGCAAATAAGGAAGAAGGAAAAGACAACCAGTAAATATAGACATTTCCTCTTACAAACCATTAACACATTGTCAAAGGACTATCAAGAATGTTAGGAGAAAAGTGCTAAGTAATTTAATAGATCGCTTTGATGATTTTAATGATAATGAAAAAGAGGAAGTTGAACAGGTAGTCATCAAATATTTATGTATTAATGACTGGTTGCCATCAAAAATTAGGTCGGTGACACTAGATTCTTTATAAAAATATTTAGATAACAAATGGTGCATTGCCATTGAAAAAGAATAGGGAATAAGAGAGGAAATCTTTGCACAATATTTTCCTGATGTGTCAAATTTTGAGCTCTATGAAATCATGGATAAGAACAAAGGGCTCTTCTTCATAAGAAGAAGAAGACTCGGGTTACTTCAAGGCAAAACCTTTGAAGTAGAGAAGGATACTCATTTGCATGCCAAAGTTGTTGTTCGATTGCATCAAGTGTTCAAGGCCAACAAGAACAGGAACTGGAAACTAGAAAATCGGATGAGGTCTTTGATGATAAAGGAGAAAGAGTACCAGAATAGGTAGAAATGATTGATGTTGATGTGTTAGATGTTGAGGATGTCACTCTAGATGCTAAAAAAGAAAAAATAGACAAGGAGAGACAAGACAAAGAAAAGGCTGACAAAGAGCAAGCAGAACAAGAGGAAGAGAAGAGGAAACAGGAAGAGGAGAAGTGGAAACAGGAAGAGGAGAAGAGGAAACAAGAAGAGGAGAAAAGTAAACAAGAAGAGGAGAAGAAGAAAGAAGAAAGAAGAGGAGAAGCAAAAAGAAGAAGACAAAAAGAAGGAGGAAGAGAAGAAAAAGCATGAAGCAGAGCTAAGGGAGAAAGAAGAGGAAAAGAAAAGAGCGGAAGAAAAGAAGGAAGCGGAAAAGAACAAGCAAGCTGGGACTCCAAAGGCAACTGATGGTCAAGCCAAACTGACTGACATCACCAGTCCTATTGACCTCTAATCTGCAAATGAATCAGAGCTACTCCAAATAATTAAACTTGCACAAGAGCAACTAGAAGAATTAAGGAGGAAAAAGGAGCAAGATGTTATTCAAACTATAGTTGACACTCTTACCAGTTTGATTCCCAGTACTGATTACTCTTTGGCCCAACTAAAACTTATTTGTATAGTTGTAGAGGACTAGGTACAATGCCTGGAAGAAGTTGCTGAAGCTAATGCACATATAAAGCATAAAAAAGGACTAAACACTGCCTTGGTAAAGAAACTGAATGAGCTCTAGTCTCAACTTTAGAAAGGGCAGAAGGATATAAGAGATGCTATGGATGAGGGAAAACTACTGCTGAGTAAGATAAGACAACCCCATCTATTTTGTGATGATGTGCTTGCACAGAAGGAAAAACTGCAATCTGATTTGTAGGCATACATAAGCAACTTTAAGACGCCATATGATTCCTTCACTACATATGGGCAAACTATTCACCAGTTTCAGCTCCAGTCTACTAGAATAGAGTTAGAGATTAGCAATAGGTCTAGAGATTTGCAAGAACTTCAACTCTAGGTTTTTAGTTGTTGATAGGGCTTAAGAAGTGCATGAGGTTTTTGTATGTGTGATCATAGAAGAGAAGATTAGGTCTGTGTGAAGAAAATGAGTGTGGAGATATTGAAGACTGAAGTAATGCTGAAATGCATTAACAATGAGCTATCAAGGATCTAACCAAGCATACTATGCTAGTATCTAGATCACTCACTTGTTGATTACTCACATCTTCGACAAGTTTGAAACCCTTATCCGGGTAGGCCTAGAAAATCCTTTGTAATTCCTCTAACAAGGTGGTTCACAACTGTGAATCTGAAATCCTCTCACAAGGTAGTCTTTAATCAGACTTATCTTCTAACAGAGATCTAGATTCCTAACAAGATCTGTTTTGATGAAGAACATTGTATGACCTTATGTAATGCCCCACTAGGAACCCCAAAGGAAAAACCCACAACAAGGATGAAACAATTTTTTTTTTTTTTAAAGTATAAACATCACAAGTGCATTTACACAACATGCACAATAACACAAGCAGAAGACTAACACCAGAATTCCTTAGGGGTTACCAACGAAGAATTAACTTCAAGAATAACTTCCACAAAACCATAAATTCCACATATGCATCATAACTCAATGATCACAAGAAGCCATAAGCAATAAAGATTCATCATAGAAAGATAGAACAAATACTACATAATTTCCACATCAATAAGCATTTATTAACTTCATCAAGGAAACTTGAAAAAAAAAACATCAAACATAGGATTACATTACTCTTTCAATTCATAGCTTCTTAATAAACATAAAAGATAGATCTCATCCCATTACAAGGTTACATAAGATCAATATTACAATGATACAATGACCACATAGGTCTAAAAATACCAATAATCTCCAAAACATGAGATGAAGCATGGGTCACGAACCACAGGAACACATGTGAAGCCAATCCTCGCATGAAGGCACAAATCTAAACATCTTATGGGAAGTGGCACTACCACCCAACCATGTAATTCCCAAATAGAATCACCCCACTGTGCTAGGAGATAGCTGAGGACCCTCAAACAAGCATAAGCATGACATGGTCGACAAAACAATACGACTCCATGACAGCACAATAAGACTCCACAAGAATCCAAGTGACTCAACTTCACAAACACAAGTGAACTAACATCATGAAACACAAGTGAACCAAATGAGAGAGTGTCATCACATAGCTTAAGATGGTTATCTTGGTAGGCCCTCATAGGTCCCGACTCTTTGTCCTAGTAACCTCTCCCGAACCTCCGACTCCAACTAAGTCACATGTGGACCCTACCAGCCTTTCATGAAGACAAGGTGGTTGGTTTGCCATTCCAGGCCTTCTCAAAACATTATGAGCCCTGTACTAGCACTCACCTACGCATGAGGTACAATTATCTTGATTAATGTTATGATACTACCCACCTAATCATTTCATTAGATTACCAGTTATTATCTGACTTTCACTGGGTCCTAATGCCTACCACTTTGGGTGCAACCCCCAAGCAAAAGCCACTCTCTCAAAGGACACTACACAAGCATGGTCACTCTTTGAGGACCCTATGGCAAAGTAGATAGCCATAACACCACAAGTAGAAACAAGTGGTCAAACAAGGACATACTGACTCTTGACTAGCCATTAGGTAAAGACACTACATGGTTAAGACAACGGAGCCAATATATATCACTTGGTCAAAGGTACCAATTACACCACCATAGGATGACTAAACCATAGACCAAAATATCACCCAAAACACACTTGCAAGGACAGCTAAATACATCAAATCCGCACTCAAACAATCTTTGAGAAAATTAGCATCATAAGCACTTGCAACATCATTGATTGAAAATTAAATATAACACTCTTGCAATAGTCACATTATTCAATTCTCAAATTAATATTCCATCAGGAATGAAAGCCACATTTAAACATTCAACCGTTTATAACAAGAATTCCAAACAGGCATTCAAATCATTTTCAGAATATATCCAAATCTACTAATTTGAATCTCTAATTCATGCCCTGATCTCCATCAATAAAATTATTAACCACATAATAAAAATCACATGAAAATCACATTACATCACACAAAACCACTTTAAACATTCCCTTTATAAAATTTAAGTTCTAACATAAACTGGTTTTGGAGACCAGTAAGGGCTCTAAACAAAGTGGGGCCAAACAAACCCGTGGGTCTGTTGTTGTCGGGCAACAGACACCGGTTACCGGTTGTGCTATTGCCGCTAGCAATAGCCCAATCAGTTGGGGCTGCCGCTACCAACTGGTAGCACTGCTCCCAACCAAAAGCAGTACTGCCGACCAGTAGTGCCACCACCATCGGTAGTAGCCGCTACCAACTAGTAGCGCTACTCCCAACTGGAAGCGGTGCTGCCGACCAGTAGTGCCGCCACCATCAGTAGCAGCCGCTACCAACCGATAGCAGACACTACCGACTCGCGTGATAGGGTGAGCCCATCACGAAAGCAGTAAGGTCCACAATCAGAGACAAAAACATTGCATACAAGCATTCAGAAACCACCAAATCGTTTGACACAAGGAACAATTGGTTTCCATAATTATTTCATGGGCACACACATACAGAGCCAAATACAAAATTTCAAGGAATATTTACGAACAAGGTAATTGGTGAAATAAACATACTGGAAGCATTAGCTAATCAAATCTTAGCAAAAAGATACTAGGATGCACTCCACAAAACCGATCTAAATCATTCTTTTCCAAAAAGAAGAGGTAAACCAAGAAATTGATTTCCAAGAACAAAACACACAGCTGATAGGGAAATGAACCATTTCCTTCCTAAAAGAAACCACATGATATAGATTCCACAAAACCAGCAGTAATAAACACTAATTCTTCCATTTCCATCGTTCCACAAACATCTACAGGAAGATTGAATAAATTTCCATGCACAGGAAGCAAACTGAAAATTACAAAACAAATTCGAAACAAGAAGGGAACCTCCAACCTTGAAGCAATTAGCAAGCAAAAGGAATGAAGCAAATCCAATCTTGCAACCAGGATGAATTTCTAGCTCCTCGAGGAAGTTTTTCCAGAATTTTTCTCTCCAAAAATTCTCCTCTTCTCCTGTCGTGAATTTTTTTTTTTTTGAATGGATGCCCAAAATATCTTTTAACCCCAGCTTCTAGGTTAAAGTTTTTCATCCAATCAAATTTAAAAAATTTTAAAACTAAAAGGCAATTAGATTTATTTCTTTTCCAAAATAAAATAATAATTCTTTCCAACAATTAAAATGAAAAAGCATAAGTCAAAAAAAAGGAAAGCTTTTATTAATTTTTTATTTTTTTCCAAATCACTTTCTTCCAACATAAGCATTTTACCTTTTTCAATGGCTAGGCAATTTATTTATTTCACAAAAATATCACTTGCAACTTTACACAATAAATTAAGCCATTTTAACCATTTAATCTAGCAATCATTAATTTAAATAAACAATAATCACAAAGCATATTAATTAAATGATTACACCAACATAAGATAACATCATCCATTTAAATTAAATAACCATTTAAATAACGGAAACATGCAAAACCAAGAGAGATCAAATGATGACTCTCAAATGACCAAACCAAGGTACCATGACACACATAATAGCCAGACGGGGAAACACAACCAACTGACAACACTCACACGAGTGTAACTGTGGTCAAGCTAGGGTACAACAACTATCTCCTCCACTCCAATTGGATATATAAGGCATGCTCAGACTTGCGAAACTAGGTGGAGTCAATACCATGTACCTTCCTGGTACTAGTACTTGAAATGTCCTACACCAAAGAACCACACGTACATATAGACCAATATATTTATACAGACACGGTAAACACACCGATGAAGGAGAATCATGACATTCCCTATCTCACTGGAGTGAGTGAAGGAAAATCATCCCCTCACATCCCAATACACTTATAAACACACAACATATAAATGATGCATCGCAATAGAAGGGAAAAGTGTCAGTCCATGATAATGATCCATAAAATAACATTAATCATAAGCACTGAAATACTGCATAAAATCATACACCATAAATCTAGATAAAACATGAAATAACATCGCATAATATCTGAATCAAAATACAATAATGTTCCACAAAATAGTCACTAAAGTAACTCAAAACATACAAAAGAGGTTGATCGAGGAGGGGTACTACACCTTAACTGATCTGGTTACTATTCCGTAGATAGTTACTTGTCAGTTTCAGCTCACCATGTTTTTTCCCATTTGGGTTTCCACGTCAAAACTTCTTGTGTTATGGTGATTGTGCTCTTGTGGGTGACTGCCTTATTTGCTATTTGGTTTGCATTTGTTTTAACCAGTTTGTTAGTAAACTTGTTACACCAGTTGACTGCTAAATTGTTTAAGAGTTTAAGTTCACTAATTTTTGGTATACTAATTCACCCCCCCTCCTCTTAGTATTCATCATAACTGAAAGATGAAACTAAGAAGTATGAAAATATGAAAACTAACACTTTCCCCTTTACTTGGTGCTACAATACTGGATAGGGAAACCCTTTTTACAAATGACTTTCATAGAAATACATTTAATTCATGAAAGTAAAAATACCTCGAAATGTTGTAGTAGTTGCAAATCAGCTTTCTGGTTGGAAATATTGGTAGATCTGGAGCTACCCCCACATCTTCATTAGTTTCTTTAATAGAGTTGCCACCTCTTTGTAGAGGACAAATATTTGAAAAGTTGGAATTTCTTCATAGGTTATATTTGTTCAAAAACTAGCACTGTAACATCTCCCTATCATTATATGACATCATATAGATTCTATCCTCAACTTGTCAGGGTATTTCATCATAAGAGCTCAAATTTTCTTCATCTCTATTGCAAATTCTTTGGTTCTTCTTCAAATAATGCACATTGGTACAAATATCTCAGAGTCGCCACTCACTACTCGTGAGGTATTGAAATAATTATGAAATAGGGACAAATCTAGACAAACTTGTATTGAAAGATGAAATACAACAGATTCTCAGACAACACTCATGAGAATTGACTCAAACTGACAAGGGACATATTTAACAAAATCATAACTCTATGAGGAAAAACATTTGGGTCCTATGACAAGGGAGCAAAGCTCAACCATCAAACCTTCGAAAAACCCATAAAACTTTATGCAATATTTTCCCTAGTAGAGTCACCATTTTTGTTGGTTCCCAATTATGGGTTTTATGCTTATGCAAAAACCAGGTTGATTTGTCCACTTCCTATGAGGTTTCTAGCCTCAATTATAAAAGTATTTCAAGTACTTGGACCAACTTAACAAGGATACAAGATCCGTCTGAACTTTAGGCTCAACAAAACCAGGGAGGGTGATCCTTTAATGCTTTTACAATCTCTGCACCACACTTCTAAATAATATTAAATAAAGAAGATAATCTCACCAAAAGGCTCAACTACAATTTAAGGAGATGCTAAATGATGGCTAATCATCCGTTGATCTACAACTTAAAGTGGAGCAATGAGAATGAACAACTCTTCAAGCTATTAGAATTAATGGTTTTTATACGAGCTCAACAAAAAAGGAGAATGTTCCTCAACTTCCTGGAGCCATGACACATTTCAACTTATAAACACACATACATAAAAAAAAAGGTATTCTGATTCAAACAAATCTTGTAGCATGAGCTAATGATTTGACAACAACACTGACTATAAGCACAATTTCTAGTTGTGATCAGTGCCTCATTCTGTTGGGCAACTTGAAACTATGAAAATATAAAATAACATATGACAAGACTTTATCAAGTAGCTATTAGATCCAAGATAACACTGCCTTATAGTGTATCTCATTAGTGATTGATATCCATAACTAACCTAAATCCTTGCATAAGCCCTATCATTCTGCAACTTTATTTAAGCAATTTAATTGACCCTTTGGGCCAAAGCATAAACATAAAACCACATACATCATAACAATGCACTGAATAAAATAAACCCTTGGTTGATTTTACTCAAAAACTGATAGAATCATACAACACTTTATATTCCATTCTTCAAATGCCTACAAAAAACTTGAACACTGGACTCAATATAAACATTGCTCTGCAAGATGCATTACATGCTGCTCAAAATAACTAGTCTACTTCATGGATCTAAAACCTCTAGACAAGAACTACATATAGACCCTGTACAAGAGAAAAAATTTAGAACCTTTTACAATGAGAAAGGAAGAGAAGATATAGAAGAAAATAAACTCCACATTGAAGAAAAATCTGCCCCATGTCCTCTCCCAAATCTAATTCACAATGTCATTTTTCCTTTCTCTCCTCTCTCTACAACTGAAGAACATTCCTTTTCTTCTTTCCCTTAATCTACACTTTCCAAAATATCTTTCAACCGAAAATATTCCCCCTGCTGACTCTTTCTTTCCCATGAATGCATTTTCTGACTTGATAAATTGGTGCATTTTATCAAATATTCCCTTCTCTGAGTAAAATTCTACTATGTCCTTTTACTTCACCTTCAATGAAAATAATACTCCATTTAAAGTGAAAAAGATTCAATTTTATGTGCATAACAATATTTATGCTTACCATACAATAACATGTATTTTCCTTTGCATAAATATTCTAAATGTATTTCATATCCTTTAGTAACAAAAGGTCTCCCACTCTTATTTACTTTTCCACTAGCAACTGACCCCTTGTTTTTACCTTTTACCATGATGAAATAAAACAACCTCCTTGTTACACATTTCACTAATAACATGCTTTCACCTATTTATCAAAGCACTTGCCTAAGTGAAAATGAATTTCAACTTTTGACTGAAATTTTACTACTTCCTCCTAATATTGTTAATGAGAAATTATCATCCTATGCACTTCATTTCTTTTGAAGAACTATTTCACCTCAATGAAATATTTTAATTCGCAGAGTGAAAATTATAACCCTCTCCTTATTTACCTATGTGGTTTTCATTTACAATATTATACCAATGGCAAACATATGAGTCTGAACTCTAAAATATTAATCCTCGATTAATGATTTCCTCCTATTCCTCATTTTGCTCTACTTTTTACCACACACTGGGAAACTCATATGAAAATGTCTTTTACTTTAGTATAATTCTTCCATGCCCATTTCATATCTTTTATCAATAAAATAGATTTCATTCCATTTACTTCTTAATGGAAAATGACCCCTCTTATATCTAAAAATCTCAAAAGCCTTTTCAATATGCCCATTTTATATTTAACCTGCAAACATTACTTATTCCATGAGATGGCATCACTTTGGTGCACGGTAATAAAATTTACATGTTTTGTGGATGGCGGTAATTTTCTTCCACAGTTCACACATTAACACGAGCTAGAGAACACAGGGAGAGGTCGTGGAATTTGGCAAAATGTCTTCAAATCTGCATTTATATTTACTTTTGCAGGCTTTGATGACTATCAATAACCTATATCATAGTGGCCATGAGACAAAATGTAAACCCTAATGCACCATTGTAATCACAAATTAGGGCATAGGTTATCCTTCTACAATCTCGCAATGATTATTTGCCTCTCTTCTTCTCATCATGGGATCATGGGATTTCAAGGATTTTCAAAAAGGTGCAAGGAGGTTAACTTAAGAAAAGAATAGCAAATCTTTAATTTGCTATAAAATATTTTAATATTTGTGATTTGTGCGTTTGATTTTCATTTTTCAATTAATCATCCCAGGGCACACCTTGAGTATTACATCTTCCTTTCATTTTAAATCACTATAAAATGATTTAAATGGTATTTAGCTTGCAAAACGATATATTTAATAATGCTATTTGAAAAAATTATTAAATAATTTCTTTGAAATAAGACATTTTCTCTTATGCATTATTATTTAAATCATAACAATGATTTAAACAATAAAAATTAAAACTGACCTTGCAAGCATAACTTCGTTGTTTGGTAAGGCAAGCTGGTCCCCCAACTAAAAATAATAATTTTTCATTCCCAAACAACTAGGCCCTAAAACTGATCGGGAACTACTAGAACATCCATCCAGATCAACCATCTATAAAATTTTAATCATTGAAACTTGGTTTTGACCATTTTACAAAAAATGACCAAATCCACCTCTGGACCCCCGGAAACCGCCTTTAAAAACCACTCAAATGGCCACTTGAGACCATGCTACCTGATAGGCATATAGATTGATATACTAAAAATCATCCCTCAAAATAATTTTTCTTGATGATTTATGAGATGCAAGATATTAATCATCAAATTTCACTACTTAGTTGTTTCTGCACTGAAAACTGCCAAAAACCTCTTCAAACCCAGTTTGAAAACAATTTTCAAAACATATCAGATGAAATCATGAAGAGATGGAAATTGGAATTCACACTCATTTCACTAAAAGGAATCTTAGGGACCAATTGGTTTGAGAAAATAATCTTCTGGGTGAAAGATATTAATGCTCAAAGTGGCCCATTAACAGATTTTTGAAACACTAAAAAAGTCCATATTGTATGAGTCTTGGAAACTGACCAAACGAAGAGTTGGGGGGCTAAAATTTGGGTATATGGTAGAAAAACCTATAGAGAGCCATGGTGTACTACCAATTTTAATTGCATTTCAACCGGGTGTGAAATACAAAATTCTAAAAAGGGGATTGAATTGTTGTTTTACACTATCTGATTTTTAGAAAACAACAAATTGTAAATAATTTGGCTTTGGAAAAAAAGTCAAATCAAATCATAGCAGTCTAAAAATGGGAAGGGTAGTACATAATTTTGTAGGGAACATAGGGGAACAAGAATTTCCTCATGACAATTAACAGGGTGCAAGTTATAGGCCTCCAAAGTAGGCTACTCAGCCTTTCCTGGGAATGTGAACCATGCAGATTTGTGCAAACACCTAAAAGTAGGTGCATCAAAAATATGTTAAAACTGATTGTAGGAGCTTGCAGATGGATATATGTGTTAGGTCCTGGAGACAACTGAGAGGGAGGGGGGGGGGGGTGAATCAGTTATCTAATAAATTCAAACCAAAAACTAATTAACCAACTTAATGCTTAATACTAGTAAACCAGTTAAGTATGTCGGTAGATAGTGTTAATAGTAAATCGCTATATTGGTAAGGATTAATGCATGAAACATAAACATAAAGTCATCCACAACACATGACACCAATATTTGTACGTGGAAACCCTGTAAGGAGAAAAACCATGGTGGGAAACCTTACCCACAATCAGATGATACTATTGTAGATAGTAAGTGTACAAAAGGGGTCTGCACATGCAGAAAGGCCAACACCCTAGAGATCACTCCTCAATCACAAATGGGAGTCACACTGACTACAGTTGAATGGTTAAATCCAATAAGAATGTACTGCACAAAATAACATCTTCATATGCTAGATTAAACATTCTAGATTAAATAATATAATATCCGATGCAATAACTGATTAAACATGTCAGCTTAATGCATTTACAACAATAATAAATCATCTCCATAGCGTGCCATGCTGATCTGGAAAAGATAAACCTGCCGATGTAACCCTAGATAACCTGGACCTATTTGTCGATAAAAGCAAATATGCAAATAAGAATATACCAATGATTATTACTTCAAAATAAAGTGTCCACATGATGTCTTTGACATTACCAAGTGTCTTCCATGTCATTCCAGGTACCGGTGAACAATATATCCTACCGGTGAATAAGATACTAGTAACTGTTGCACAGATTACTGCTTGATGGTGAATGTTGCTGGATCTCCAAAGTAGGTGTATTCAGTAGGTGTTGACATCAATGAAAAAACCATACCAAAATACCAACAATCTCCCCCTTTGGCATTGATGGCAACAGAAGATGGAAAAACCATCACAATGCCAAAAAAGAAATGCCAAGTACAAAAACCAACAATCTCTATTTCTCCCCCTGGGAGTAACAATACCAATCTTTCATGTGTTTTTCAAAATCTCTCCCCTAAAATCTCTTTTTCTTACCAAAAAGATAATGTGTTTTTCCATAGATATCTCTCCCCCTTTGACATCAAATGCCAAAGTCACAAAAAGTGAAGTTCATACAAAATACCAACCAATTCAATATACCAACTACTCCCCCTAGGAAGTAGCTTCCTCATCAAATACCAGAATAAAAGATTTGTCCATTTAATTCTAGCGGTTGATGATAATCATCAACTATCTAAGTCTCTACCGGTGGTGGTATGACTCCAAGCTAATCTCTGAGATACTCAAAAGTTTCCTTAGGCAAAGGTTTTCTAAAAATATCTGCAAGTTGTTCTTTAGTATTCACATAAACCAATTTTATCTCTTTTTCTTCAACTTTTTCCCTTAGAAAATTCAGTTTGATAGAAACTTGTTTTGTTTTAGAATGTAATACCAGATTTTTAGATATATCAATTGCTGCAGTGTTATCATAGTATATAGTAATAGGTTCCTTGCATTTTACCTTTATGTCTTTCAACATTTGCTTAAGCCAAAGTACCTGTGTACAGTTTGTTGCTACTACAACATATTCTGATTCTGCTATTGATAAAGATGTACAACTCTATTTCTTACTCAACCAAGAAACTAATCTCTTTCCAAGAAAGAACACTCCTCCAGTGGTGCTTCTTCTATCATCCACATCTCCTGCCCAATTTGCATCTATATATGCACATAGATCAAAATTTTCATCTTTAGGATACCATAATCCAAGATTTGTTGTGCCTTGTAAGTACCAGAAAATCCTTTTCACTGCTGATTCATGATTTTTCCTAGGATTACTGTGAAATCTAGAAACAATACATACTGCATTCATAATATCAAGCCTGGTTTGTGTCAAATACAGTAAACCTCCTATCATAGATTTGTATCTAGTTGGATTAATAGGTGTATATTCATCCCTTTGAGATAATTTGTCATTTGTAGTCATAGGTGTGCTTACCGGTTTAGAGTTTTCCATCCCAAATTTCCTAAGTAGTTCTTTCAAGTACTTAGATTGACTCAAAAATATACCTTTATCAGTGTGTAAAATCTGCAATCCTAAAAAGAATTTTATTTCTCTAATCATAGACATTTCAAATTCTTGTTGCATTTCAAGAGAAAATTCTTTACATAATCCATCTTCTCCTCCAAAGATTATATCATCAACAAATACTTCAATAATCAAGATGTCATCATTAGTTACTTTGTAATATAAATTGCTATTTGCATTTCCTTTAGTAAAACCAATCCTTAAAAGATACTCATCCAATCTTGCATACCAAGCTCTTGGGGCTTGTTTCAATCCATACAGAGCTTTTATTAACTTGCAAACCATATCATTGCCATCTGTCAAAGAAAATCCATCAGGTTGTTCAATATAAACTTCCTCTTCAAGATCTCCATTCAAAAATGCACATTTATTATCCATTTGATAAACTTTGTAATCCTTGTAAGCTGCAAAAGCCAAGAATAATCTAACTGCCTCAATTCTAGCTACCAGTGCAAAGGTTTCATTGTAATCAACTCCTTCTTTCTGAGAATATCCCTTACACACTAGTCTTGCTTTATTTCTGACAACCTTATCAGCTTCATTAAGTTTGTTTCTAAATACCCATTTGGTTCCAATTACATTTTTATCTTTAGGCTGGGGAACTAATGTCCAAGTATTATTTTTCTCAATTTGTCCTAATTCTTCTTCCATAGCTTTAAACCAAAATTTATCTTCACATGCCTCATTGATAGATGATGGTTCAATTTGAGAAATAAGGCATACCTCTTCATTTTCCAATCTTCCTCTTGTCATAACTCCTTTAAATTTGTTTCCAATTATCTAATCTTCAGAATGATTCAGTCTTACATACTGGGGTGTCTTAGTTTGTTGTTGTTCTTCAATTACTGTGGAATCCTCTGATGATACTGTGGTAACTAGATCTTCATTCTGTACTGGTGGATTCAGTGTAGGTTCATTTGTCATGACTTCTGTTGCCGGTTCAGAGTCTATATACCTTGAAGTTCCTCTAAATTGTTCATCAATCTTTACATTTGTACTCTCAACAATTTTCTGCAATCTTTTATTAAAACATCTATATGCCTTGCTCTTAGATGAATAACCAAGAAATATTCCTTCATCACTTCTAGGATCAAATTTGCTAATATACTCATCTCTTCTAATATAACATTTACTTCCAAAAATTCTGAAATACTTAAGAGTAGGAATATTACCAAACCATAGTTCATGAGGGGTCTTACCGGTTTCACTTTTGATGTGAACTTTGTTGAATGTATAGAGAGCAGTGCTTACTACCTCTCTCCAGTACAAATGTGGTAGATTTTCTTTTGATAACATACTTCTTGTTGCATCCAAGATAGTTCTATTTTTCCTTTCAACAACTCTGTTCTATTGTGGTGTCTGAGGTGCTGATAACTGTCTTTTGATTCCATTCACTTCACAGAATGTATTAAAATCCTTAGATGTGAATTCTCCTCCTTGATCTGATCTTAAACATTTGATTTTCTTACCGGTTTCATTTTCAACCATTGCTTTGAATAGTTTGAACTTCCCAAGTGCTTCTGATTTTTCTCTGAGAAAAGTAACCCAACACATTTTAGAATAATCATCAATAATTAGCATGAAATATCTATCACCTTGTAAGATTTTAGTTCTAGTTGGACCACATAAATCAGTGTGAATTAAATCAAGAGCATTATTGAATTTTTCTGGAATACTTTTGAAACTAGCTCTAACTTGTTTTCCGAATTGACATTCCTTGCAAATTGTGTTCTGAGGTTTCACAATTTCAGGTAGATCTCTAACTGCCTTAGAAGTACTGATTTTTACCATACAATCAAAATTTACATGACATAGTCTCTTATGCCATAACCAACTTTCATCTATATGTGCAATTAAGCATGCCTTTTCACTGTTATTCAAATGAAAGATATTACCTCTAGTCTGATTACCGGTTGCAATTTCCAAACCAATTCTAGTCATGATTTTGCATTTTCCATTTTTAAATTGTAACTGAAAACGCTTCTCAACTAATTGATCAACACTTAAAAGATTATGCTTTAATCCTTCAATATAGTAGACATCGTCAGTGTTATGTTTACCATCAAGAGATATTGAAAGTTCAAGAATTTACCTTTGTCTCCAGTCATATGATGTGAGCATCCTGAGTCAATAATCCATTCATCCTTTGATTCAACTTTAGTTGCTAGGGCTTGTTCTACCGGTTGAGAAATAGGTGTCGATTGATCTTCTGTTATAGCAAAAAAAACCCATCCATTGTCTGCTGGATCCTCATCAAAATCATCAGTCACACCTTTATCAGCAATGTAACAAGATTTATCTTTGTTCTTCTTAAATCTGTATCTTTGATATTCAGGATTAGGCTTGTATATTCTTCTAGCTTCTTCTCTTAGTCTAGCATGTCTATCAGGGCATCTTGAAGCCAAATGACCAATCTTATTGTAGTTAAAACATTTAAAGGGTGCTTTACCTTCATACTTACTTCCTATTGGACCTTTTGGCATTTTCCTTGCAAATAGTGCTTCAAGTTCTTCAAGCTCTTCATTCTCCTTTCTAGTTTCTTCAAGTTCTCTTGCATAAAAGGCTCTCCAGTTTGATTTGTCAAATGATAGAGCTGATGATGTTGATGTTTTAAAGGCCAAATCAGTCTTTATAGTAGCAATAGGTCCAAACTCCTCAATTTCAAAAGTTGAAAGTTTTCCAATCAATGTATCCCTAGTTACTGATGTATTAGGCATTGTTATCAACTCATTTATAGCAGTAACCTTCAATTTATATGCCGGTGGAAAACCTCTTAAGATTTTTGAAACAATCTCATCCTCACTCAAGGTTCCTCCACAACATTTGATATCCAAAACAATTTCATTTACTCTTTCCATAAAAGCAGAAATCCTTTCATCTTCTTCCATTTTCAGATGTTCATACTTGACTCGAAAGCTTTCAAGTTTTGCAATTTTGACTATGGATTCTCCTTCATTCAATGTTTCCAAATGATCCCAAATAGCTTTAGCAGTAGACCTATCTAATAATCCCATGATTTATTGATCTGATAATGCACTCAAGAGTGCTTCTCTTGCTTTGCAATCATTTTCTTCATCTTTGGCTAAGGTAGTTGGAGCAGTCTAACCAACTACAGCAGTAGTATAACCATTTGTAGTAACTTCCCATATGTCTTTACCAATGCAATTCAGTTGTGTCTCCATTCTAATCTTCCATATCCCATAGTTGGTTCCATCAAGTTTAGGACTGTCCTTCCTGAAATAATTAGTAGACATTGGATCTCCTCAAGTTGTTAAACTTCTGCAAAAAAGAGAACTTGGCTCTGATACCAATTGTTAGGTCTCAGAGACAACTGAGAGCGGGGGGGTGAATCAGTTGTCTAATAAATTCAAACCAAAAACTAATTAACCAACTTAATACTTAATACCAGTAAACTAGTTAAGTATGCCGATAGACAGTGTTAACAGTAAATCGCTATACCGGTAAGGATTAATGCATGAAACATAAACATAAAGTCATCCACAACACATGACACCAATATTTGTATGTGGAAACCCTGTAAGGAGAAAAACCATGGTGGGAAACGTTACCCACAATCAAATGATACTACTACAAATAGTAAGTGTACAAAAGGGGTTTGCACATGCAGAAAGGCCAACAGCCTAGAGCTCACTGCTCAATCACAAATGGGAATCACACTGACTACAGTTGGATGGTTAAATCCAATAAGAAAATAGCATCTTCATATGATGGATTCAATACCAGTGTAATGCTGATATGCTTCTACAAAGACCTAACTTCACCTTCAAATGATGTCTTAATGTATGCCTCTACTTGATCTCGCATATACCTTCACTTAATTCTTTTTCTCATTCCACACTTGATCTTACAAATAAGATCTTACATTTATACCATACCCTAAGACCAATTTTAGTAGGTCGGCTCTACAAGATGTTACAATAAAAACATTTTACAAATAATATAATATCCAATGCAATAACTGATTAAACATGTCGGATTAATGCATTTACAACAATAATAAACCATCTCCATAGTGTGCCATGTTGATCTAAAAAAGATAAACCTGCCGGTGTAACCCTAGATAACCTAGACCTATTTGCTGGTAAAAGCAAATATGCAAATATGAATATACCAATGATTATTACTTCAAACTAAAGTGTCCACATGATGTCTTTGACATTACCAAGTGTCTTCCATGTCATTCCAGGTACCGATGAACAATATATCCTGCTGGTGAATCATATACTAGTAACTGTTTCACAGATTACTGCTTGCTAGTGAATGTTGCTGGATCTCCAAAGTAGGTGTATTCAGTAGGTTTTGACATCAATGACAAAACCATACCAAAATACCAACAATATGAACATAATGAAATGTGTCCAACACATTCTCCAAGTGATTTCTTATGAAATTTACTGGATCCCAACTTATTAGCTCTCAAAAGGGGCTTCTCTAATAGCTTTTCAGTGGTGTAATTTTTCATATCTTAGCAAATTTTATATGGCAAACTAATTTTTTTCAAAATTTAGAAGGTTCCAATAGGTCCTTTGAAGAAAAGTTTGACAACTTGAGGAAAAATATCATGGAGGAATACCGGTATCAGAAGACGATTGATGAAGCTAATGAAATTGTTGCTTAGCTAAAAGAAAGACTGAGAAAATCACTTGCTAAAAGGAAGGAACTAGATCTACAACTAAATGAGAGTTAGGATATCATAGATCAACTCTCTGAACAAAGTGGATTTGAAGAAGCAGAAGAAGAACTCTCAGAACTGATGGAAAAGAGCAAGAAGTTGACTAAAGAAATCACATATCTAAAAATAGAGCATGAAAGTTGGGTCCTGAGAATGACTGAATTACTAGAAGCCAACATGATAGCAAATGAAAGAAAAAGATATGCAAAAGAAGTTTTGTCAAAATTTGGAAAAGCCAAAAGGCTTGTTGAAGAAGCCCTATGAGAAAATGATGCAATCATCATTGAAAAAGATGAAGAAATCTGAATTCTCACTGAGGAGAATGAAGCCATGCATGAGCATCTGCATGACAATGTAGAGGAAAAGGATAAGATGGTGAAAGATATTGAACAACTCAAAAATGAGTTAAAAGTTGAAAATGAGAGAAATGAAAAGCTGAGAAAATTTAATGAAAGCTCTGAGAAGATAAATGAACAATTAAAAGATCATAGGAGAACAAAGGAGACAACCAGTCTTGGTTACTCTGGTACAGGTCCTATAGAAACTAGAGAATCATCTAAATTCAAAAGGACATAGGATGATAAAAGGAACAAATTAGGAATGAAAGTTATGAAGTTTTCTAAATCTTCTTGCAATTATTGTGGTAAACTGGGTCATAAGTCTAATGTCTATAGAAATCAACCGGTTTGTCAAAAGAAGTCTTTCACCTTTGATGGTTATTTCTATAGCTGTCACAAGTATGGACACACTGCTTATGAGTGTAGATCTCGATCTAGCAGCATGTCTAGTAGAAGAAGCTTTAATGAATATTGCTTTAGATGCAATAAATATGGACACAAAGCTGAAGAGTGCATGTTCAAGACAAATGCATCAAGATCATCATCCAAACTGGTTAGCCCGAGTAGAAAGAGTAATTAGTTCAATGTCACCTATTCCACTTGTGGCAATTTTGGTCATGGTGCAACAAATTGCAAAATGAGAACAGGTTAGAGAAATAATGCAGGACCATGGAAGACAACTAGTATGGCATGTTTCAATTTCCATAAGATTGGTCACTTAGCCAGAGAATACAAGAACCAATCCTATAACCAATTTGAAGACAAGAACCAGTTTGGCAAGAAGAAAGGGCCAAATGACTTGAAAGGAAAGAAGATAGTTGAAGAGGTGAGGAATGAAATGAAAAAGACATGGACTAAGAAGAAAGAAAGCAAAGAAGGAGAGAATCATTCTAAAACTAAGTCATCCACTGGTGATGACAGTTCCTCTTCAACTAAGCATACCGATGCTTAGGGGGAGCACATATGGTAAAATAATTACTAAATCCCCTCAACTGATATGAGGTTATGTGTATCTGCATAGTTTAGATGCATAAAAGTTTGTTTAAAGATCTTATTTGGTAAATGTTTTGAGGGCTAGTGTAAATGTTATTTGTATACCAGTATCAGTAATAAGCAATCGATAAGAAGTAAATTGGTGTATCTTAAGTTATAAATGGTCAAAATTGTACAAACTAGCCATTCTATTGAAGCATCGATAAACCTTAACGAATAAATAAAGAAATGACAATACATTTCATTTACCTTGCTTTCTTATGAACATTCTTGAGTTCTCGTGCAACCTAAGGCGATCAAAATCTTGCTAGTGCTATTTGTGCGAAGTGATCAAGTAGTGTGATAGTGGTGATTGGCAACCCTAGAGGAAAAGGTATTCAAACCCTATTTTTGAAAATTTGTTTGAAGTTCATCATGTCAGCTTCTGTGTCAACTCCTATGTTGGTTAAAGAAATTAAAGAACCACAACTCGAGTTCAAGCTACATCCTATGAAGGCTAGAGAGATCAACATGACCGATGCCCTATGATTCATTCCCTCCAGTGTGTTACTGGTTGAAGATATTCGATCCTTCATCCATTGCAAGCTTGAAGAACTTGGAGATAAATTCATTCAAAATGAATTCAAAGGGTTTTGTGATCATGATCTGTTGAAGGCAGAACATTTGCATCTGAAGACCAAGAGTTTGTTGAATGTTGTTTATTTTCCCGATCAATTTCATGTCGATTGGGTCAAGTATGTTCTAGGTAGAGTGCATGATCAATTTCTATGGCTAGAAGTTGAAGCACCAATCAAAATCATTAAGGATGTGATCCAAAGAGTAACAGGTTTTAGCACAACCAGTGAAGCAGTAACCCTAAGGACAATATCAACCAGTGAAGTCACTCGGTTAACTCAATCCTAGTGTGATAGGAGAGAAATGACCATCACTCACATTGAGGATGCAGAAGTGAGGTTTGCTTTCGCAGTGATGGGATACAAGATTTATCAATCAAGCCGCATGAACAATGTGTTGAGAGGTCTTATCCATACAGGTTATCAAATCATCAAGGAGGATGCTACATACGATATTCGTAAGATGATCAAAAGTCAATTCTTGGTGAACATGGATCAAATTAAGAAGGAAAAGAAGCAATCATTCGAGTATGGTTCATTACTGGTATGTATATTCTTCTATGTGTAAATTTTTTTTCCTGGTAAGGGAAATGTAGTGTGGTCTGAAGATAAACCTATCATGTTTCTGATAGGTGAAATGATTAGAGATTTAGGTGACAAGTTTGGAGAAAAAATGTGGGGTTATTTTAAAGAATTCCAAACCAAAATGCATAAAAGAGAGAGAATCACAACCGGTATAGTTAAAAAATACAAGGACACCATTCATTTTCTTGTTGATATTGATTGTTGCATTTTTCAAGTTGTTCAACCTAGAATATTTTGGGTACCTGCTATGGTTATGAGGTCGGGATAGAAATTTCTAAAGTATATGCAAACATGTTACTGTCTAAACCGGTAGATAGTAAATTAAAGAGATTTGGAACTTGTGAGGAGGAAAGCTCCAAAATAAAAAGGGAAATCAAGGGCCCTATCATACAAAAGAGAGTAAGGAAAATGATTGACACATTAGACAAGAAGTATGGAGGTGAAGCATCTAGTGTCACTACTTCCACCAGTACAAGTTAAAAAATAGGGGCCAAATCAAACAAAGATGAAGAACAAATAGGAGAAAAGAAGAAAATGTTGAAGGCAAAACCCAAGGGTACTGCATCCAACAAGCCAACAACATACACAAAAGTAAAGGACTCGGATACTCATGCATCTTCACCAGGTAGAGGTGGAATGGTAGGAGTGACATATGAAAGAAAGAAAAAGAGTGAAGGGATAGTTGACACAAAGGCTAAAAGGAATCCCAAGAAGGATGAAAACAAGGGTGATAATAGTGACACCCAATCTGATGTGGAAATAAATGAAGTCAGAAGAAGTGGTAGAAATGCAGTTCCAACTATTGATGAATTGGTCCATGGGATCAAAGAGTGTGGAGGTATATCTCATGTTGGGAGAAAATATCCCCTCTACAATGAGGATGACAAATGAAAAATTGAAGAAGCACTTATTTGGAACATGCATAAGTTCTTTAGAACTCCCAGTGAACTATATGGAATAATTCCATCAGACTTGCAAAATCAAATTTAAGGGAGATGGAAAACAACCCTATCAATTGAGAAAGAGTGTAGGATAAAAGCACTCATGGAAGTGCAGCATGATTTATATTTCAATCAAGATTCAGTAGTGGCAGAATTATCTGTTCAATGCTTCAAAATAAGGAACAGGATAGGGAGAGTGGCCATAGGAGATGTCCAAGGTGTGTAGAGATGAGTTGAGATATTATCTCCTTTTATTCTTAAAACTCGTAAGTTTTTACCATGTTTTAATTTGTATAATGGGATAGTAATGATGTATTAGAGTTTGACTATATGCATTACAGATGTTAATTGAACTCATTAAATCCTATTTTGTCTTGACCAATTATTCTTGTTGCCATGCCAATTATTCTTGTTGCCATGTCAATTATTCTTATTGCCATGTGGATTATCATAGGTGATATCATGTGTGAAATATATAAGTGTTTTGATTAGTTAAAATATATATATGTGTATTCTTTTATGTTCTATCTTTTTAATTGTAGGAATCAATAAGATGTTGCAATGGCATTTTTTTTGTCACGTCATGAAGGCAGTTAGAGATATTCAAGGGGCAGTTAAAAGTTCAAAAAAACAAAGAGAATAATGGGCGTAAGGAGCGGCAAAAGAATAGAATGGGAAGAAAGAATCATTTATGTCTGTCTTTAGTAAACATTAAATCTTGTAATACTGCCATGCTATATTCTTGGCTATGGTTTAGTAGTGATCCACATTTTCAATGGCTTAACTCCATTTGTTCTCTGTCATAAATATTCTCTGCCTTGTTTCATCGGTGTGACCTAGATTGTAGGGAGTTGTTGTAGTTTTATTTTAAATAAGAGTATTTTCCTCTTCTCAGAGGCTAGAGAAAGAGAAGGGGAAGAGATAAATAAGATTTAGAAATAAAGCTGCAGAGTATTCTTAGCTTTCTTTCATTTTGTATGGTGTATCAACCTTTGAAAGACAATGAATAAAGTGATGCTATTCTAAGTATTTAGAGCTATCTTTGTAAGCCTGGATACAATCATCCATGGGGGTCCACTTGGTGAGTAGTCATGTGCATTTGTTAACTTAGTTTCCCTTTCCACTGCAGTATTCATTATGGCAGTTGATTGTTCCTGTAGCCACTAGAAACAAATCCTATGAGTGTTCTTGCAACCAAAGAAAATAGAGTAATTACTGTTTGCCAGCTTTGGACCTAATTAACAAGTTTGTTAATTGGGTATGATGTTAATGCGGATATTTTTTTGTATCCATTTAGTTGTTACAATTCTTTCTTAATTATTTCAAATAGGTTTAGTTGATGCAGTAATGCAGGATAGCTATTGCAAGAACTTAGTGCATATATAGTGAAGACCCATTTCAATTAATATGTCCTTGGGTTGATAAACAAATGAACTTCAGTTATGGAAATAATAACTTCATAAAGTGAATGCCCAAACTTCAGGTTGAGACTTTAGCTATAGTTATTGTTCCTATTGGTGAAGCAAACATTTTTGGTGTCATTGTTGGGGATGGTGTCAAGCTAAGAACCTATTATGGTTATTAATTCTTAGCTTTCAATATAGTTGTTTTTGATAACTTAGTTTGTTTAAAGTAATTCTCATGAATCTTCATGCATATAGGAAGAAGATATTGTCAAGGTAGATTCCTTCCCAACCATCCTAACCATACAAGACTCAATCCATATGACCCCTTAGATGTAAATCCTTTTGTTACACTATACCAAACTCCAAATAATTTGAACCCTCTTTAATTTCAACTTCTAAAGAAGAGCCTCCATTTCCTCTTTGGACCTCCTAAAGAGGGACTTCATTTAGTAACTCCTCCTCAAATCCCAATGCAAGGAAATCCACCCCTTGATGGGAATAACCCACCTCCACCTGTGACTCCAACATTTGAGATTCCTCTTTCTAATCAGCATGATAATGCTAATCTTAAGAAGATTTCATCTTCTTCCCTTCCTAAATTCTATGGATTAGGGACAAAAGACCTTGACACTTTCTTGTTTGAGTTTGATGTCCTATGTAGGAGTTTTAATTACTACAGATGCCCACAGTCTCAAAATATTCCCTACCACTTTGAAAGAGTCAGCTTTGAGATGGTTTATGAGTCTAGGGAGTAGGACAGTCACTACATGGGATGAGATGACATAGTTGTTTCTTGTGAAATACAAGGATTATTGTAGAGGGACTAACCTCCATGGGGATGATATTTTTAGAATGACATAGAAAGAAGATGAGAGTCTAGAGGATTATCTGGAGAGATTTCTACTCAGTTTCAAAAAATTCCAAGCATAGTACTCTAAATGAAGAATATCTTAAGTTAATATTCTTAAGAGGAGTCAGTGATGAATGCACAGATGCTTTGGATCTTATGAGAGGAGGTGACATAACACAATCAACATGGAATGACATTGCAAATTTGTCAAAAGTATTCCAGATCTTCTTCTAAGAAGAGTAGGTGTTTCAAGTCAGGGGCTTCTTCATCAACATCCAGTAATAGAGTTTCTCTAATGGAGCTTAGCCATCTGCTGAAGGATTTTAAGGAGGATATCATAAACAGTATGGCTACTCAATTGGATAAACTTTTAACTAAAAAGAAACATGAGAAAGTTGATGCAGTTCGTACAAAATTCTGCCCACATTGTAAACAGAGGAAAAGAGACTGGAGATGTACAATGGTTGCAAATCTTGAAGTTCTTGATTTCAAGACAACACAAGGTGATTATGAACAAGTTTTCTATGTTGCAAGAAAAGGAAAAATTTTCCAAGACAAGGTATGCCTCTCGATCCACTTTCTTTTTCTGGTTATAGTGGAAATTCCTATGCACAAAATAATCAATCACAATCTCCATATGCTCAAAATTTTGGAAATTATCAAAATTGGTATAATCCTCCAGGCCAAGGGAAGCATTTTGCCAATCAAATTCCATAGTGGTAGAAACCACAAGGAAATTGGTCTGAACCTTAGGGACCATGGCAACAATTCCAAGAGAATTGGCAACCTACTCCTCAATGGACATGAGGTCAGCCATGGGCAAATCAATCATCTGGTTATCAACAACCTATGTCGTAGACACAACCACCTGCAATAATGCCTCCTCCTTCTGCCAATACTATTCCACCTGAACCTACAAGTTGCCCAATTAATCAATGCCAAGTCCTAATAACAAGCCTCAGTAATATCAACACATTTATTCAGCTTATCCTAAGCAATACCAAACTTATTCTCTTTCTATAAGTGATATTCACCTCAAGTCTGGGACAACTTTACCCAACCCATCTCCACTAGTTATAACTGAGATACAAAAGGAACAAGACATCTCTATTCCAACAACCCAAATACCTCAAAATCAGAAAATACCCCCATTTCCTCAGAGGTTGCAAGCTAAAGAGATTCTACAAGAAGAGGAAACAAGTTTTGATATCATAGATCAGCTGAAACATGTATGCGTTAAAATTCCATTGTTACAAGCTATTAAGGATGTTCCTATTTATGGTAAGGCACTTAAGGAGGCATGTTTGAAGAAGCCTGGTAGAAAGAAAAAGGATTTGCAAATAGTGCATGTAATGGTTCAATTGGTTGATATCATGTTAGGAAAGGTTTCAATTCCTAAATATACTGATCCTGGTAACCCTATTGTGAAAACAGTCATCAATGACACTTAGATAAAAAATTCTTTAATATATTTGGGAGCACACATCAATGTAATGACAAGATATGTTATGCAAAAACTTGACATAACCATTCTTAGACCTACACCTACAGTCCTGGAGCTTGATGACAGTTCCACAGTTTGGCTAGATGGTATGATTGAAGATGTGGTTGTTACTTTGGATTCTTGGGAATATCTTGCATATTTTATGACCTTTTCTCCTAAAGCTACATTGGGAGGATATCTAGTTATATTGGGAAGACCTTGGCTTGCTACAACAAATGCATATATTGGATTTCGGTCAGGAGATATGACTATTTCAGATGGAAATACAACCAAAACTTTGGCTTTGTATTCTCCTGCTCAACCCCAACTTGATCGACTGCAAGTCATTTGGCCTAATGTGGGAGAAGAATTTGAGGAAGGAGTTGACTCTATCAATCATCTTATTTGATTAATAGAGAACCATTCATACAAATTTAAGATCACAATTCAATTCTCTATAAAATTTGAACAAATCAGTTAAGACAAGGGCAACAGTCGCAGTAGTTAGTATCAAATATTCTATCATCAGATTTTTGTGCAGCCACTGATATTCTTCATACCCTATAACTATAGGAAGTTTGCACTTCTCATCTTTCTAAGGCATCTCAGGTTGATCTTACTGTGAAAGTGAAAGTTGATCTAAACAAATATTTGAATATCAACAATCAACTCACAGGGATTCAAAGAATAACACTGGTTGACTTTCTTAAATATCATCAACATGCTTTTGCATGGGATTACAAAGACATGCATGGAATTGATCCTATAATTTGTACCCACCATATCTACATAAAAGAGGATTGTAGACCACTTAGACAGCCATAAAGAACAATTAATCCTACATTAAGAGAAATAGTTAAAGATGAATTGTAGAAATTATTAAATACTTGATTTATCTATCCTATCTCGGATAGTCAATGGGTGTCACCTCTAGTGATAGTTCCAAATTAAGGAGGAAAATGGCAAGTATGTGTGGATTATAGAGATTTTAATTTAGAAACTAGGAAGGATCATTTTCCATTACCATTTGTGGATCAGGTATTAGACTCCTTGGCAGGGAAGTGATACTTCTCATTCCTGGATGGATTTAGTGGCTACAACCAGATTCAAATTGCTCCCAAAGATCAGGAAAAGACTACATTTACTTTACCTTGGGGAACATATGCATATTATGTTCTTCATTTTGAATTATGTAATGCTCCAACTACATTTCAAAGAGAAGTGATAAGCATATTTTCAGATATCTCTCAGGACAACATGGAGATCTATATGGATGATTTTACCACCTATGATTCAGAATTTGAAGAGGCATTGATGAATCTAAAGAAAATTTTGCAGTGGTGTGAAGACTATAATTTATCATTAAATAGTGAAAAGTGCTTCATGATGATACAGGAAGGTATAGTTCTTGGTCATCACATCTCTATTAAATGAATACAAGTTGACCCAACAAAAATAGAAGTCATTCAAAACCTCCCTGCACCTGTAAAGAAAAAGGATGTCAGAAATTTCCTTGGCCATGTTGGATATTATAGGAGGTTTATCAAAGATTTCAGCAAAATTGCAAGCCCTTTATATTCTCTTTTGACCAAGGATATGTAATTTAATTACTTCATCATGCAATGAAGCTTTCTTGAAGCTCAAATATGCATTTACTCAAGCACCAGTGCTCAAGGGTCCAAACTGGTCATTGCCTTTTCATATTCATACAGATGCATCAGATTATGCCATAGGAGTAGTTTTGGGATAGAAGATTGACAATTTAGAGTGCAATTTATTTTATCAGCAAGAACATGTAGAGACCTAAGCTGAATTACACTGTTACTAAAAATGAGATGTTAGCAATTGTATATGCACTCAACAAATTCAGGCATTATATAACAGGAAATCTGATATTTGTGCACACTAATCACACAACAATAAGATATCTCATGAACAAACTTTCAATTACAGAAAGATTGGCTCGCTAGTTACTATTGATGTAGGAATTTGACATTATAGTTGTTGATAAACCAAGTAAATCCAATGTAGTTGCAAATTATCTTTCTAGGCTTCAATTGCAGGATGATCATGTAGCCATAGATGATTCTTTTCTACATGAACATATGTTTCTTATAAAAGAAAACACACCCTGGTATGTTGATATTGTAAATTATTTAGCTACTAATAAGATGCCAATTCATTTTTCTCCTAAAGAAAGAAGACTGTTAGTTGAGAAAATCTTTAATTTCTCATGGATCGTTGATTGCTTATTTTATACTGAACCTAACCAAGTCATGAGAAGATGTGTAAGAGAGGATGAAACATATGATATCCTTCATGCATGTCATGATGAACCATGTGGAGGACATTTTGTTGCTAAAAGAACAACACTTAAAATACTTAGCATAGGATATTATTGGCCAACATTATATAAGGATGCAACACAATATACTAGAAAATGTGATAGATGTCAGCTCGTGGGTAGACCTACCAAATCTAATGAAATGCCATTATATCCCCATATATTAGTTGCACCATTTGATAAATGGGGATTAGATTTTGTTGGGTCAATTGATCCTCCTTCAAATGAGAAATCTTATATTCTAGTATACACTGATTATGTCACAAAATTGTTGGAAGCACGAGCTATGACACATGCAAGAGATAATAAAGTGGTTGAATTTCTCTATGAAGAAATATTTACCAGGTATGGAGTTCCAAGAGAGACTGTTTCAGACCAAGGACCATAATTTACTTCTACATTAATTGCAGCATTGGTTAATGAATACAATATCAGGCACAAGAATTCTACCCCATATCATCCACAAGCAAATGGTCAAGTATAAGTCACCAACAGGGATTTAGAAGCCATTCTTACTAAGATAGTAGCTCTTCATAAGAAAGATTGGTCACATAGACTTCCTAAAGCCATTTGGGCATACAAAACAACACGGAAGACACTGATTGGTCTTACACCTTTTGAAATGGTGTATGGAAAAACAATAATGATGCCAATTGATTTTGAGCACAAAACTTTTAGAACAATTCTACAATTGAATATGACTCTCTCTGAAGCACAAATAGACTGCATTCTACAATTAAATGCTTTGGATGAGCTAAGGAAGATGGTCGTCCAACATACAAAACTTATTCAAAATCAAATAGCTAAGTGGCATGATAAGTACATAAAGCAAAGAAAATTTAAAAAGGTGATTGGGCACTATTGTATGTCTCAAGATATAAAGATACTATGGGGAATCTATAGACAAGATGGTTAGGCCCATATGAAATAAATGAATTTTTTACAAATGGATCAGTCCTCTTGACCACTATAGATCATATCATATTCAAGCTTGTAGTCAATGGTCATTGACTACATCTGTATCATAAGCCTGCAACCAAAGAACAGTTCCTACAGCAATTCACCAACCAAGAAAAAACATTAGTTCTTACAGCAACTGAAGAAGTTCCTTCAACATCTGAAGAAGTTCCTATATCAACTAGAGAAGACATTAAGGGAGTAGTTCCTATAGCTTCTGCAAGGAACTCTCTTAGCATTCAATAAATTCTTCAAGCATGCTTTCATCAAAATATTTCCATGTCTTATGGAATTATTATTCTCCAATAATAATTTATTTCGTCCATGTCATCCCATTCCATCTCTTTGTCTATCACTTCATTCATGTCACATCATCTCATTTCACCCCTTTTTTATTGGCTAATCATTTCATGCAGTATTTACTAGTATGACTGCAGGTATGTACATTGTTTTTTTTTTATTAATTATGCATTATTATTTTTCTATGATTATTGCCTATTTTAAATCCGTGTACTCTTCCCTCTGTCCTTTTTGCATGTGTAGACACATGCAGTCATAAGTTGGGAGGGTGTTTTACGGTCCTATTTTCCAAGTCTAGTAATTATTCATCCTTGTTAGTAATCTGCTTTGATTTTTCTAACATTATTTTTTGATAAGACATTCTTTGTCATGAGTGATCAGTTCATCTTGCTGCCAAAATCATTGAAAGAAAATGGAAATAAGTAAGGTATTTTCAAGAAAAATATTTTTTAGTTTTGCAGGTTATCTCAGTCCCTCATTCTATGATGTGGAAATTATTTTGAGAGCCAAACTAGTCATGGGTTGAGATCCTATCCGTCATGAACCTGTAATTCATGACATGTTGTTGCAGGATGTCATGTGTGAGAATTATTTACATATGTATGGGTGGATTGATTATTTTCTAAAAATAACAGATAACAATGAAGAAGTTGCTTCTGAATTCATGCGTACATTCAATGAAGGAGAGGCCTCTGTTAAGGGATTGAGAGTTATTGCCACATAGCAGAAAATAGATGAAGTTATAGGGTTGCTATAGGAAGGAGAGCTTTTCCAGAATCTAAGGATGCAAGAAGCACTAGGGTAGAATTTACACACCCAGTAGATGAACCCCTAAGGGTGGACAAACAAGGAACCAAGTGGATATCTCTTCCAGCAGAATGGCCCCAGGTGGCATTGTATGTGATAAAATACATTACTTGTGATGGAAGGTACTCAAACTTGTATTCGGTTCATTTTAAATTGCTTAGTAATTTATGGCATGGCCGAAGGGTAAATGTTCCCAATTTTCTATATCACCTTATTTTCTTAAGTGCAAAAGAAACATGAAAGGGAGGAAATTGTTATGTCAGTCATCATGGCCTAATAAAATTGTTAGTAGAACCTTCTCTTAGGGATGTTTCTCAAATAGCATGGGGGGTATTTGAAAATATACTTCAATTTAGGGAGGAAAAAGATCCTGTTGCAGAAGAATTAGCAACCCAAGAGGAGGATATCAGAGAGCCCTAATCTCCTAGGGTTTTTGTAGAGGATGAACCTCCTGTTGCCAATGAAGCTTTGACTGTTGTAGAAGAAATGATGATGCAAACAAATATTTATTAGTCCTCCACTCATCAAAATGGAGTGACATATTCTAAACGAAAAGGGAAAGAAGTAGAGACAATTGACGTAGAGAGAGAAACCATTGTGCAGCCTCAAGCAATGTAGGCTTCTCTTGCAGCCAAAAAGTGTAGGCTAAAAGAAAGTTCTCCTACAGCAACGCCTCTTACAAGAATTGTTCCTGTAGCCACTTTGAAAATGTATGCAAGAAGGACTTGATGGAGTAAGCAGAAAGTTTGAGCAGTAGGGGAAGCAGTGGAAATCATTTTAGTAGAGACATCAAAGGAAAGGCATGAGAGTCGAGGAGAGATTAAATCACAAGAAGAACATGGTGCCGATAGAATTTCAAATCTGGCACAAGTAGCAAAACAATTTGGAGAACCTATTGAAGAAATCTCACACCCTCAGGTAACAGCTAAGAGACCTCCTTCATCTCTCACTAGTTTGTCTATTGCACTTACATTTTATAGGCAGTGGGAGATAGAGAGGGCTAGGTTGCATGGGATTATTGATAAATAACAAGAATAAATTAAAAAGAGGGATAATCAGAATGAGGAATTAAAAGGTAAAGTTGACACAATTGCCAGTATGTTTACTGATTTGATACAATGTAGGGCTCCTCCAATGGTTTATGCTTTGCATCTAAAAGAGCATTATTTAAGTTTTAAGTTAAACCACATTATTAGAGATCTTAGTCCTTATTTAGATACCCCAGAAGATTTTTATAGTGTTTATCAAACCTCTCCAATAGTTGTTAAGAATTTTTTATGTGAGTTCTATTTGCATAACTATGTTGTAACTTTTGATAGTGAGTGGGATCCCTTGTTATACATTGGTGACATTCACATAAAAGCATTAATGTCATGAGTGCTAGATGAAATTAGCATGGGGACTCAGACCAAAACATATAGAAATTTGAAATTTGACTGTCCATTGCCACTCAAAGCTGAAGCCAAGAATCCACAACTTCTTTATTATGATTGGTAGAAATTGTTAGCAAGATCTGATGTAAGGAGCTAGGTGTTACCAATAAGAGAGGAAACATACCAAGAATATGAACATTTGATTAAAAATGAAAATGCAGTTGCAATGGACTATTTGGTTTGGCATTGGAATAATCTTCCAAAAGACTTAAAACAGGGTGAACCTCATTCACTGCCTAATTTTCATGCAGCTATACAAAGAGCCCCTAAATACATCCATTTGGGTAGGTTGAAGAGCAATAACTGGCTACCCTTGATATTTCAGCCACCTATTCTTATGTGGCCATTAATGGGATGCATAGTTGCAGATAAGCCATATGAGGAGGCCACCAAAGAAGCTAGATGGGCCAGACTAGAAAAAATGAAGGGATTTTATTGGAATTTTGCTACAGGAGGGACAAGACAGGGAACTATTGGTGACTTGTGAGTTAGTGCCCAAATTAGAAATTTTCCTCTTGCTGGAAGATCAACAAGACACTAAATTGGGGGGCATGATGAGCTGAGATATTAGATCCTTTTACTTAAAACTCATAAGTTTTTACCATGTTTTAATTTGTATAATGGGATAGTAATGATGTATTAGAGTTTGACTATATGCATTATAGATGTTTTAACTAAACTTATTAAATCATGTTTTGTCTTGACCAATTATTCTTGTTGCCATGCAGATTATCATAGGTGATATCATGTGTGAAATATATGTGTTTTGATTAATTAAAATAGATATATGTGTATGCTTGTATGTTCTATCTTTTTTAATTGCAGGAATAAGTAAGATGCTGCAATGGCAGTTTTTTTGTCACGTCATGAAGGTAGTTAGAGATATTCAAGGGGCGGTTAAAAGTTCAAAATAGCAAAGAGAATAATGGGCATAAGGAGCAGCAAAGGAATAGAAGGGGGGTGCAAGTCTCATTTATGTTTGTCTTCAGTAAACATTAAATCTTGTAATACCACCATGCTATATTCTTGGTTGCGGTTTAGTATTGATCCATGTTTTTAGTGGCTTAACTCCATTTGTTCTTTGTCTCATTGGTGTGACCTAGATTGTAGGGAGTCATTGTAGTTTTCTTTTAAATAAGAGTTTGCACCTATTCTCAGAGGTTAGAGAAAGAGAAGGGGAAGGGATACAAAAGATTTAGAAATAAAGTTGCAGAGTATTCTTAGCTTTCTTTTATTTTGTATGTTATATCGACCTTTGAAAGACAATGAAAAAAGTGATGCTATTCTAAGTATTTAGAGTTATCATTGTAAGCTTGAATACACTCATCCAAGGGGGTCCGCTTGGTGAGTATTCATTTGCATTGTTAACTTAGTAGTCATTCTGGCAATTGACTGTTCCTGCAGCCACTGGAAATAGATCTTGTTACTATTCCCACAGCCAAAGCAAATAGAGTAATTCCTACTTGTAAGCTTTGGACTTAGTTAACAAGTTCTTTAATTGGGTTTTATGTTAATGCAGAGTTTTCCTATAGCCATTCAATTGTTATAATTCTTGCTTACTTATTTCAAATAGGTTTAGCTGTTGCAGTAATGTAGAATAGCTATTGCAAGAACTTACTGCATATATAGTGCAAACCCATTTCAAGTAATACGTCCTTGGGTTGTTAAACAAATTAGCATCAATTATGGAGATAATAACTTCACAGAGTGAATGTCCAAACTTTGGGTTGAGACTTTAGCTATAGTTATTGTTCCTATTGGTGAAGAAAACATGCATGATGAAGGTGTTGCCTTATGGAAAACAATTTTGAGCTAGCAAAAGGAAGCTGAGGAGGAAATAGAAAAAGTAAAACAAGGACAAGATATAGTTTCTCATGAAAAGAGCAAAGGAAAATAAAAGGACACCACTGATGAATTTAAGGTTTTTACACTTGATGATATTCCTAATCTGACAAAGGATGTAGAGAAACCAGTTGAACACAAACTAACATTTGAAACTATTGATATTGATGTTTCACCAGTAAAGGGAACCACTCAAACTAAGCATCTTGGTTAAGATGAAGTCATAATTGAAGATATACCTTATGAAGATAAACCTCATAATGGTATGATGAAAGAGTAAGTATAAAGTCAACTACTGAGAGCGAGGGGGTGAATCAGTAGATAGAAAAACTGATACAAACTTCACCAATCTCAATAGTCAATCTCTTAATGTAAACTTAGAACTATCAATATAATACCATTGTCAAGATAAAAACTCATAAGATAAACCGGTTGACTGTTATAAGAAATTAACAGTAAACAACTTCTTCATTTCTCAATAATTCCAATTATCATGACTTATCAAAATAATTAAGCAGTTAAGTAAATCAACTATAAGAAACATAACCAAAAAAACATTCACCATGACACAAATATTTTTGATGTGGAAACCCAAATAGGTAAAAACTATGGTGCGATGAGACTCACAAGATAACTATCTGAACTCTTCTGAAGTTTGTCATGTTAGGAGCCTACCCTATTAAAGCTTTTACAAAAGTCCTATTAAGAACCGACCCTATTAGGAATCACCTGGTTAAGGGATTAACTACAATTCCTTGTTAGAAGCAATACCTTGAAAGGAGTAACCTCAGTAGAGAATTTGAAAATCCAAGCTAATGTATCACCTTGTTAGAGGATTTGAATAACACCAAGCTTGTTAGAGCTTACTCAGTTAAGGGATTTCAATTTTGCTATAATTGTTAGAAAACAATAGGAGTTTGTTGATCTGTCTGAATAAAACTACACTTGCTTGATCAAATCTATTTCATGCTCCTATCTACCTTTACTTAAAATGTAGATACATCATCCAGTTCGGCAACCACATACTCAACTGATCTTTGCTAGCTCTTTGCCAACTCATTAAACTAAACAAATTCATTGACCTTATAAACAAATCAATTAGGTTGGTAACACAACAAAAACCTAATTCTCATAGAGATTACAAACAAATCAGTTCAAGTATGACCATTGGATTACATAGAAATCTCTACACATCAATCAAGAAAATCTTGATCACTCCTTGATCACCATTTCATCGAACTTAGTAACTCATCACACGCTTTGCATTAGATGCAATACATTTTCTCATTCCCTAGACAAAAACTGTTACAACAACTTTCCAAAATCTCTTCAAATTGTCTTCATACAATAATAATACGTGTCATAATCATTACCACTCATCATCAGATCATAAATGAATATAACTAATTCACCAAACTTAATTGGTTAGGGTTTATCAAAAACAACAAGTAGGGTTTATTGGTTACATCAATAGATAGGGTTTACACTGGTTACTGATTCTCCTTACAAATTCTTCCTACCGGTTAATTGACATCAATGACAAAATAACATATCATTAATGCAATCTTCATGCAAATGCCAACAATCTCCCCCTTTGGCATTGATGGTAATACAAATATCAATACCATTGATTATTGTGTCATTATGAATAGGAATCCTAGTTTACATTACCAAGTATTCACATGCTCTCCATATCTTCAACTTATCACTGGCTCTCCTTCCCATAATCACATAATTCTTCTCCCCCTTTGACAACAATGCCAAATTGAAAGGAAAACATGTAATGTCAAATTTCAGTGTGCATAATCAACAATCTACAACTTGACGCTCCCCATGTGGAATAAATCCACTTCTACACCAATCCTTCTATAAAATTTTACAAGTAGCTCCAAGATTGATGTAATCTACATCATACTTAACTGACTTCATGAAGAGGGACAACCCCTATCTGACTTCTAAGATACTCAAAAGTAGTCTTAGGCAAAGGTTTAGTTAAAATATCTGCAAGCTGCTCCTTGGTAAAAATGTGCTCTAAGATCACATCTTTAATCTGTACTTTTTCCCTCAAGAAATGATACTTCAATTCAATATGCTTGGTTCCCGTGTGCAAAATAGGGTTCTTGGAAATATTTATGGCACTTGTATTATCACATAAAATCTTTATAGGTTCTAAAATCTTCATCTTAAAATCTTCCAAAATGTACCTCATCCATATAGCCTGAGTACAATTCATGTACGTTGCAATATACTCAGCTTCAGTAGTAGATTGTGAAGTACAACTCCACTTCTTACTACTCCATGAAACAATTCTTCCTCCAAGAAAAAATGCTCCACTAGTTGTGCTTTTTCGGTCATCAACATTTCCTGCCCAATCTACATCTGTGTACACCTTCTAGTCAAAATTTCCTCCATATGGATACCATAACCCATAATCAACAATACCTTTCAAGTATCTAAAAAATATTTTGGTTTCTATCAGATGTGTTTCCTTAGGATTCTTTTGGAATCTAGCAACTATGCCAACTGCATGAGCTATGTTCGATCTGCTGTGAACAACATAGTACAATTTTCCAATCATTGACCTATATTATTTCTCATCAATAGATTTGGACTCGTCTTCCTCAGACAACTTACAACCTATAACCATTGGTGTCCCAACTGGTTTACAGTCACTCACGCCAAATTTTTTCAAACCTCTTTCACATACTTAGACTGTGTGATGAAAATACCATTCTTCATTTGTTGTATTTGCAAGCCTATGAAATTTTTTTTATTCTCCCACTAAAGACATTTCAAACTCATTTTTCATTTCATCTGTAAAACTGTTGATCATATCATCATTACCTCCAAATATGATATCATCAACAAATACTTCACTGACTAGTATTTTATCTCCTTCAAATTTGAGATATATGTTTTTATCATCACTAGTTCTCATAAAACCTATCTTCATCAAATGTGTATGAATCCTTTCATACCATGCTCCCGGTGCCTGCTTTAATCCATATAAAGCTTCATGCAATCTTCATACCATGTCTTTCTTATCAGTCAAAGCATAACCATCTGGCTGCTCAATTTATAATTCTTCTTCTAGTATCCCATTCAAAAATGTTGACTTAACATCCATTTGGTATACCTTGAATTTCTTATGTGCTGCAAATTCAAGTAAAGTGCTGACACCTTCTAGTCTTTCCACAAGTGCAAAATTCTCACCATAGTCTTCTCCTTCCTCTTGTGCATAACCATTGCAAACCAACATAGCTTTGTTGTGAACTACAACACCATCTTTATTCAACTTGTTCCTGAATACCCACTTAGTACCTATCACATTTTTATTTACAGGTCGGGGTAATAGGGTCCATGTGTTGTTCTTCTCAATTTGATCTAATTCCTCCTCCATAGCTTTAACCCAATGATCATCACCAAATGCTTCCTTAGTAGTCCTTGATTCAATAGTGGAGATCATGCAAGAGTTCTCTCTGATTCTTCTCCTGGTTAGTACTCCAGCATCCTTATCCCCAATAATTTGTTTAGGATTGTGATTCAGTTTCACATATCTTGGAATAACATGATCATTATCTTCAGGTTTAGCTTCTTCATTATCATCGTCTTCTTCTGAATTTATCTGTTCCAGTTGAAATGGTACATCAATATTTGCTTTTCTAGTTTCAGATTTCACTGTCTCTAGTTCCAAAAACAAAATGCAAGGATCTTTATCCTTTTTCTCCAAACTAGTTTCCTTTGAGACTACAAAATATCCATCCACTCGAACATCAGAAATCTCAATAATTCTCTGTGTCCAGATGCTAAAATACTTGTAGGCCTTACTCTTGGTGGAATAGCCAAGAAATATACCTTCATCACTTTTAGCCTAAAAAATTCTAATATAATCAAGTGATCTACCATACTAATATTCATAAGGAGTCTTGTCCTTACCTCTCTTTACCAAAATCCGGTTCATAGTGTAGACAGTTGTGCTGACAGCTTCCTCCAAAAATTTTTCTCTACACGTCTTTGTATCAACATCGTCCTAGAAGCTTCAATAACTAACCGGTTGTTTCTCTCTACAATACCATTCTATTGTGGTGTTCTTGGTGCAGAAAGTTGTCGTTTGATACCATTTTCTTCACAATACCTAGTGAATTCCTCAAAAGTAAATTCACCACCTTGATCTATCATCAGACACTTTATCTTCTTACCACTCTCCTTCTTAGCTAAGGCCTTGAATGCCTTGAACTTACCAAAAGATTCATTCTTTTCCTTCAAAAATGTGACCCATATTATCCTTGAGAAATCATTAGTGAAGATCATAAAATATCTATCACCTTTAATACTTTTTGTCCTTATTGGTCCAGAAAGATTTGTATGAACCAAATCTAACAAATGTTCCATTGAAAAAGATTTGCTCTTGAAATTTGAGGATGTCATCTTTCCCAACTGGCATTCGTTGCATACAGGATTAACTAGTTTATCCAGCTAAGGTAAACCTCTCACTGTCTTGGACTTAATCACTTTAACAATGTTATCAAAGTTTATATGACAAAATCTCCTATGCCAAAGCCAACTATCATCTATCTTTGAAATTAAATAGTTGTTGCCTTTAGTTTGCTTCCTAGTTGCAATCAGTTCACCTTTGTTGTCATAGATTTTGCACATACCATGTTTAAACTCCAATGGGTATCCTTTGTCATTGAGTTGTGCCACACTCAAAAGATTGTGCTTTAGACCTTCAACCATGTAGACATCATTTGCACTACTCTTTCCATTAAGAGAAATAGTTCCCTTACCTTTAACTATACAAGGTGAGTCATTACCAAATCTTACAACTCAGCCATCAAATTCCTTCAAAGAAGGAAATTTTCTCCAACCACCGATCATGTGATATGAACAACCACTATCAATGATCCAATCATCAGAGTTATCCATCCTAGATACTAATGCCTTTTGGTCTGATATCTCTTCTTTAATAGCTATAAACACATAGTCTTCATTAGTATCACCATCAGATTCCTCATTAGTGATACCACCATCAACAGTAATAAGACAATCTCTTTTGTCTTTACCCTTATACTTCTTGAATTTCTCTTGTTTGTACTCATTATCACCATTAGGATAGTTAGCAGCAATGTATCCAATCTAAACATTTCAAAGGTGATTTGCCTCTATATTTACCTATACCTCTAGGAAACTGATTGGCCAATAATGCTTCAAGCTCAACTAAACTATCTTCATCATTAGCTTCGCTACTGGATCTAGATTCATAACTGTGACTGGCATCTCTACTTTTTCTCACAGATGGGTTAGAAACAAAATCTCTAAATACAGACTCAGATTTCTGTATACTACCATCATAACCATTTAATTCAAAAGAAGTAAGCTTGCCAATGATGGAGTCAAGAGTTACCTTAGTTTTGTCAATGGAATTTAGCTCCTGAATAGTTGCAAATCAGATAGCATAGACTAGTAGCAGGGTTCTCAGTACCTTACTGATCACTTTGGAATCTTCCACTTTACCTCCTGAACTCTTAATTTCACTGACTATCTCCTTTATCCTTTGACCATACTATTGGATATTCTCACCTTTAGCCATCCATGTGTCATCAAACTTTCCTCTTAGACTCTCTTCTTTAGCAATCTTAACATGTTCATCACCGCTAAAAATCTCTTCAAGTTTGTTCCATACCTCATATGCAGTCTCAAGACCATGAACATCTACATACTCTGCATCAGACAAAGAACTGATAATAGCCTCTAATGCTTGATGATTTTCTTGTTGCTCTTTCTTCTGATCATTAGTCAACATCCTAATAGGTGCAACATATTTAGTATCGACATGTTCCCAATACTAGCTTCTAAAAATATTGATATAAATTTTCATTCTGTCACTCCATATCCTGTAGTTCTCTCTATTAAACTTCAAACCTTCCTTCTTCATCATAATCTGAAAGATCTTTGCCTCAAGATGTTAGGCTAAGACCTTAGAGGACCTGATAAGCTCTGATACCAAGTGTTGGTATGATGAAAGAATAAGTATCCGGTCAACTATTGAGAGGGGGGGTGAATCAGTAGATTAGGAAAAACTGATACAAACTTCACTAATCACAAAAATCAATCTCTCAAAGTAAACTTAGAACTATCAATGTAATACCACTATCAAGATAAAAACTCATAAGATAAACTGGTTGATTGTTACAACAAATTAACAGTAAACAACTTATTCATTTCTCAATGCTTCTGGTCATCATGACTTATCAAAGTAGTTAAGTAGTTAAGTAAATAAACTATAAGAAATAAAACCACAAAAACATTCACCACTTGACACAAATATTTTTGACATGGAAACCCAAATAGGTAAAAACCACAGTAAGATGAGACTCACAAGATAACTATCTAAACTCTTCTAAAGTTCACCCTATTAGGAGCCTAGCCTATTAAAGCTTTTACAAAATTCATGTTAAGAATTCATCCTATTAGGAATCACCCAGTTAAGGGATTGACTACAATGCCTTGTTAGAAGAAATACCCCATGGGGATTTGAAAATCCAAGCTAATGGATCACCTTGTTAGAGGATTTGAATAACACCAACCTTGTTAGAGCTTACTCGGTTAAGGGATTTTAATTCTTCTGTAATTGTTAGAAAACAACATGAGTTTTCAGATCTATCTGAATAGAACTACTCTTGCTTTTTCAGATCCATTTCATGCTCCTATCTGCCTTTACTCAAACTGTAGATACATCATCTGGTTTGACAACCACACACTCAACTGATCTTTGCTAACTCTTTGCCAACTCATTAAACTAAACAACCTCATCAACCTTATAAACAAATCAATTAGGTCGGTAACACAACAAAAACCTAATTGTCATAGAGATTAAAAACAAAGCAGTTCAAGTATGACCATTGGATTACATAGCAGTCTCTACACATCAATCAAGAAAACCCTAACTGCTCCTTGATCACCGCTTCATCAAACTTAGCAACTCATCATGCGCTTTGCATTAGATGCAATACATTTTCTCATTCCCTAGACAAAAACTATTACAATAACTTGCCAAAATCTCTTAAAATTGTCTTCATACAATAATCATTCATGTCATAATCATTACCGCTCATCATCAGATCATAAACCAATATAACTAATTCACCAAACTTAACCAGTTAGGGTTTACCAGTTACATCAATAGATAGAGTTTAGACCGGTTACCAGTTCTCCTCACAAATTCTTCCTATTGGTTACAGTAATAATATTACAACAATATCATTACTGGTTAATTGACATCAATAACATAACATATCATTAATGCAATCTTCATGCAAATGTGAACACCTCATAGAACTTCGGTAATAATAAATGCTACTGACAATGAACCTCTTTTGTCAGAATAAGGTGAAGAGGAAGAAAACTCAAAAGTGACAAACTCATCAATGCTATCTATTGATGAAGAAGACAAAAAGGAAAAAGGAGAGAAGCAAGAAGAAAAGAAGGAAGATGACAAGAAAGAAAAAGAGGAGGAAGAGGAAAAGAAGCAAGCAGAAAAGAAGGAAGATGTGAAGAAGGAAATAGAAGAAAAGAAAGTAGAAAGTAAGAAAACAGTTGAGGACACTCCTCAAGTGAAGAGGAAGCTAGAGCTAGAGAAAGAAAAGGAAGAGGAAATGGAGGAGGAAGAAGAGGAACACTCAATAATAGATATTAAGAAGATGACCCCCAAACAATTAATGAAAGTTTCAGAAAAATTGAAACTTCAAGCTGAAAAGGCAAAACTTAGAGCAAAGAAAAAGAAGACCAAATTTCTTAATACTGCAAAGACCATTCTGTTTGATCTCATTCCCTAACATTGTTATTGATGAAAATGCACCCATCATTGATCATTTGGGCACTCTTGTCAAGTCAATCGGTTTAGAGGCAACTGATTTGGAGAAGGTTGCAGTTAGATAGTATGAAACAAGGAGAGGTGAAAAACTAATGGAATAAATATCAGTTGGCAAAGTTTCTCTCTCCAATAGAATGAAGAGGTCAAATCTATACTAAAGTAAGTTATCAAATTGTTGGTCAAATCATCAAGCTTCACTAATTTAATCAAAGATCTTGAAGATAAAAGAGCTCAGACTCAAATGGAAATCCAAGATCTGATAGGTTCTTTTGATCCTCTTACAAGATCTATAGCGACCTTTAGTGGAAAGGTCAAAGAGTTAACTTGTGAAATCAAAAAAGTTGAAAGAAGAAGAAGACAAACAAGCTCTTAACTTGTTAGAGCTATAGTGCTACCTTGCACCAATCATTGATTTCATGCAAAGGAATGCGAAAGAAGCAAAAAGCCTCATAAGTGCACCTGAATGTAAGACAGTAGATGATATGGAGGATTTTGTTACAATTTTGCATGGACAATTCAACACCATGAAATAGGTGAAGCCTTCATGGGGATCCTCTTTGCAAGCTGCTAAGGAAAATTTCAAAGACATCTATGAGACATAGGTAGTGTCATCCGACAAATCAATCACCTTTGTTGCCTTCTAATAATTGCAGAATTGTAAATCCCTTAACAGGGTGAATCTTAACCGCTTCTTCATGTAAAATATCTTAACAGACTCACTTCTAATATGAAGTTGTAAAATCCTCTAGCAAGGTGAACTTTAACAAGTTCTAAGGTATTCCTAACCAGATACCAGTCACTTCTAATAGGGTGATATTCTAAAAAAGAGTTGGTTGTAAGCTCTTAACAGGGCACTCTTTTTCACTGCAGTAAAAGAGATTGTGGGTTATCCCCACCAAGGTTTTCTCCCTCTAACCGAGGATTTCTACATATAATTGATAGTGTTATGTGATTCTTATTTGTGCATGGAAATTTATTTTCCTTGATGTTCTCTGGTTTTATGATAAATGAAATGTTTTCAATTAATTAGGATAGTTGCAAAACCGACTAGTTTGAAAGTTTGAATTGTGTATAAACTGTTTTGACTGATTCACTCCCCTCTCAGTCACCAGTTAATACTAATAGTCCATTACAAACATGGAGGATAGTTAATCCATTTTGGAAAGCTCAAGAATATTGGGAAGTTGATTCGCAGGTTTGATGTCATGATGATTGGTAAAATGAGAGAGGTGGAGTTAATGCTGAATTGTGTAGACAGTGTGGGAAAAAAAATCATACAATGTACATTATACAGAGAATTAATGTAAGAGTGTTGTGATGACGGAGGAGGAGGTCAAACTTGGAATATTGTTGAGTAGCATTTTAATTGCATTGAATGTTTTATTGTTAAATGTGGAGGTATGTTCTCTTTCTCATTTTTTCATAAATAGAGCATTAACAGATAGCAGAGAAGGAATTATCAAAGGTGGAGTTTTTTAGGTAGATACCGATGGAAGAAAATTTTACATTTCAGATAGAGAATAAGCTTGTGCCCTTCATGGGGAAGGTATCAAATAGGTGACTACAAGAATTGTTTAAGTATAATGATGAAAAATTTAGAGACATAGTTAAACTCATGTTGGGGGAGGAAATTGTGTTTATATAAGTCATAGGTACAAAACAAATATGGAAATTTATTCATTAATTGCAAATTTGAGGACTGGAATTTGAAACTTGTACGAATAAAGTGAAGAAGACATTGAGCACGAGGTCTTCACTAGTTAGGCAATATTATATCACGTGTATTCATATTGGGGGGTTTAATAACCCCAAAATGAGAGTACAATATATTGCCTATTGGTGAAAATAGGGGGTTTTTAATTCAGGCTATGAAAAAATACAATATTTGGTGAAAATAGAGGGGCTTTTAATTTGGGTTGTGTATTGGGAGGGGGTGACAAAATGGGAGTTTAGGGAAATATTTTTTGAAAATAGGGGGATTCTTTAGTATTCCATGAACGCATGTGATATAACCTAGGTTCACTAAATGAAGCCCCTTTAACTTTGAGGGAGTTAATTGATGAGGAGTTTTTGGGGTACATGGAATCTATCTTTGAATGGGTAGCTCTAGGCGTGGGAATTGATATCACAGAGGAGGTGGCAGAACCTATGAGCATTCTACCATTTGTTTGTGGATAGGAAGATGAGCAGAAAGAACATTGTAAGACATTGGTATGGTGAGGATGGGAGGCATTTAAAACATTTGGAGACTGATGACATTATTGAATGAATTGATTATGTGTTGCATTGATGTTTTGTCATTGATGTCAACACTAGCTGTTATGGTTGGTTACTGATAGATAGGTTTTGGTTACTGGTAGAAGATCTAGTGTTACCGATAGAAGAGACTATTTGTTGGACACTTCCGACATGTTTGGATGTATGGAAAGTGATTGGCTACATGTGGTACATGCTTTTGGAGCATGTCTTGGTCAGATGGTATTAACTTGGTAATCAAATGCTATCATACACTCTGGTAAACCCTTGCTAGCACTAGTTTAAGGATTTACCGGCAGAGCTCTCACTGAGGAATCTTGACAGGATGCATAATTTGTGTTGGTACAACTTCTACATGGATTTCAGGATGTTGAAGATGTTCTTTGATTGTGCTTCAACTTCTTGAAGACATTTCTTTAGCGTGGTGGACCCAGAATAGGTCCGATACCTATCTAGGTTATGGATCAGTATCATGTTAATGTGTACTCTACATGTTACCAAGATGTTTCAAGATGTTTAATGGATTTATTATTTTTGTTTTGGTCTTAAGCCGGCATGGCATATCATTGTAATATGATTTTATATAATGATCTTATTGTAATATATTTTAGGTGACTGACCTAATTTTTTTAGACCTTAGGGTTTGTATAAAATTATGTAAGATCTCATTGTAGATCATGGCATGGAATGGAATAAGTTTTCATGGTCTTGGAATGCTATATCATATGTAAAGGAGATTTGGTCGATTAGAGGTGATCGAATAGGGTTTAAGGAAGAGGTCAAAGGCCTTTGGTATTGAGCTTAACCGAGATAGTAATCAGGCATGGTAGATGTTATTTCTCATAGTTTACTCTATTGGATTATTGTCTTGTATCTTGAGATGGCTATAGCCTCTCTATAGTCAATGAGACTCTTTTGTAATGAGCAGTATGCTCTAGGGAGTGTGCCTTCTTGCATGTGTAGGCCCCTAATTGTATCACATACTTTCTGCAGAAGTATCATCTAACTGTGGGTAGGCTTCCCACCGTAGTTTTTCCCTTTTTAGGTTTTCCATGTATAAATCATGGTGTTATGTGGTATGGTTTCTTTTCATGGTTGCTTTTCATTGATTATCTGTTTAATTGTTAAGTTGTATTGTTTACCGGTATCTATTTCTTCTCTACTGGTACTTAATCTGTTTAAGGGTTATTGAGTGCATTAAATGTTATAATTTGTTAATAACTGATTCACCTCTCCCCCTCTCAGTTTCTCACTGGTTATCCTAATAATTGGTATCAGAGCTTTGGTCCTCTTTTGCAAAATCTTAACCGCTTGAGGTAGATCCTATGGCAGCTAACACTTCTAATCCCCTGACAACTATTTTGAGAAGAGAAATCCCTAAGCTTGATGGAACAAATTATGGGATATGGAAAATTAGAATGGAGACTCATCTTAGATGTCTTGGCAAGGATATTTGGGAGATCACAGAGAAAGGATACACACCTTATGATCTGACATCTAGCAATCCTGCTCCTGTAGACTTGGACAAGAATAATGAAAATGATTGCAAAGCTAGAGAAGCCCTCTTGTGTGTACTTATTGATAAGATGATCATGGGATTGACTGATAAATCATCAGCAAAGGCTATGTGGGACAAATTAATAACTCTGAATGAAGATGATCCTACTTTCAAAATTGCCAAACTTGATGGCTACCGGGTAAGATATGAAAACTTGAAGATGGAAGATAATGAAAGAATTGCTATGTTTATGGAAAGAGTAAATGAGATTTTTATGGGAATTGAATGTTGTGGAGGTTTTCTAAGTGAAGATGAAATAGTTTCCAAAGTATTGAGATCCCTTCCACCAGCTTACAAGATTAAGGCAACAACAATTAATGAGTTGAGAACAATGGCAAACTCTTCAATTAACAGAGATTTTGATTGGGAAATTATCTACTTTTGAGCTTGAAGAATTTGGATCGTCTAGAGTTGTAAAGTTTGAACCTGCTTTTCATGCATCATCATCATCATCATCTACTGACAAAAGTGATTGGAAAGTCTTATATACAAAATAATTGGAAGACATGAGGAAAGAAGATGAATAATTTGAGCAACTTGAAGCCTTATTTGCTAGAAGAGTAGCTAAAGGTCCAACAAGAAGTAAGTATGAAGGAAAAGAACCTTTTAAATCTTTTTCATGTAATAAGATCGGTCATTTTGTATCTAGATGTCCTAAAAGGAATGCAAGGTTTGAGGAAAGAGTTAAGAAATCATTTAAGCCTAACCAGAACAGATATAGATTCAAGAAAAGTAAATAATACTAGATAGTGGATGAGGAAGGAGTAACTAATGACTCTGGAGATGAACCGACAGAAGACCCTACTAGTGGATCCAATAATAGAAAGGAATGGGTGTTCTATGCTTTAAAGGAAGATGAATCAAAATTGGCTATCAAAAATGAAGAAAAGGCCTCAGCAAAAAAAGTTGAAGATAATGATGAATGGGTAATTGATAGTGGATGCTCACCTCATATGATTGGAGATAAAGGGAAATTTTTGTCCCTGCAAGAGTACAATGGCGATTAAGTCAGATTTAGAGATGACAAAGAATGTATGATCAGAGGTAGACATATTATATCTTTGGATGGTAAGCATAACACTGATAATGTCTATTATGTAGAAGGTTTAAATCATAATCTTTTGAGTGTTGGTCAATTGGTGGACAAGCATCTCCAACTTCAGTTTAAAGATAGAAAATGCAAAATCATTAACAAGACTGGTTTGGAGATTGCAACCGGTATTCAGAGTGGAGGTGATATCTTTCCCTTAAACACTAGTAATAAGACATGTTTGATTTCTCATATTGATGAGAGTTGGCTATAGCATAAGAGGTTGTGTCATGTTAATTTTGTTTATATTATTAAGATTAGTTCAACTAAGGCAGTTAGAGACATACCTAAGATTATGAAGCCTCATAATCCGGTATGTAAGGAATGTCAATTGGGAACGAAAGTTAGAACTTCTTTTAAGAAAATACATGATAAATCTAATGATGTACTTGATCTAATTCACGCTGACTTATGTGGTCCATCAAGGACTACAATATTTCAAGGTGATAGGTATTCCATGTTGATTATTGATAACTATTCTAGGATTATGTGGGTGACTTTTCTTAAGGAGAAGTTTGAAGCTTTTGAAAAATTTAAGATCTTTAGAGAAAAAGTTGAAACAAAATACTAGATTGAAAATCAAATGTCTAAGATCAAATCATGGTGGTGAGTTCACTTCTCATGAATTTAACAATTATTGTGAGATAAATGGAATAAGGAGATAGTTATTTGCACCTAGGACTCCTCAGCAGAATGGAGTAGTGGAAAGAAAGAATAAAACCATTTTGGATGCAGCAAGATCTATGATGATGGAATCCAAATTGCCTCATATCTATTGGAGAGAAGCAATGAGTACAATAGTCTACACATTCAACATGGTTCACATCAAAGGTGAAACCGGTAAGACCCCTTATGAATTATGGTTTGGACATACACCTACTATTAAGTATTTCAGAATTTTTGGAAGTAAATGCTATATCAAAAGAGATGATTCAATTGGAAAGTTTGATCCTAGATGTGATGAAGGGATATTTCTTGTTTATTTGATTTAAAGAAAAGCATATAGATGTTATAAAAAAATATTGCAGAAAATTGTGGAGACTGCTAATGTGACAGTGGATGAGTAGTACATAAATCATTCTATATCATATGACAGGGAACCGATAGTGGAAATGATCATAACTGAACTAAAAATGTCTCAACCAGTACAGGAAACTGAGACAGTTACACCTACATAATCAAAAAATTCAACTGTGACTGATGATCAGAGCAGTGAACCTAAAGTTCAGAAGACACCAAGGTATTTAAGATTAAATCATTCTGAAGATCAACTCATTGGAGATAGGAACAAGGGAGTTATGATAAGAAGAAGACTGGAAAATGAAGAGGTATGTCTTATTTCTCAAGTTGAATCGACATATGTTATTGAAGCTTGTAAGGATGAACATTGGTTAAAAGCTATAGAAGATGAATTATTAGATAGAGAAGAACATGAGAATTGGTCTTTAGTTCCCCGACCTAAAAATAAGAATTTTATTCAAACTAAATGGGTTTTTAGGAATAAACTAAATGAGGATGGTCAAGTTGTAAGAAACAAGGCTAGATTGGTTTGTGAAGGATATTCTGAAATGGAAGGAATTGATTATGGTGAGACATTTGCACCTGTAGCTAGAATTGAAGCTATTAGATTATTTCTTACCTATGCTGCTTATAAGAACTATAAGTTTTATCAAATGGATGTTAAATGTGTATTTTTGAATGGCGAAATTGAAGAAGAAGTATACATTGAGAAACTTGGTGGATTTTCATTGACATATGATAAAGATATGGTTTGCAGACTGAAGAAAGTTTTATATGGATTGAAACAGGCTCCTAGATCTTGGTATGAAAGGTTTGATAACTATCTTTTGAAGCTTGTTTTTACTAAAGGTAGTGCTGATAGTAACTTATATTATAAGATCACTGATAATGATATTATGATTATTGAAGTATTTGTTGATGATATCAGCTTTGGACAAGAAGATAAATTGTGCATGAAATTTGCTAACAATATGAAGAATGAATTTGAAATGTCCATGATTGGTGAGATAAAAGATTTCTTAGGTTTGCAAATTACTCAAACTGAAAAAGGAATTTTTATTTGTCAAACTAAGTATTTGAGGGAATTATTGAAGAATTTTGGTATGGATAATTTGAAACCGGTAAGTACTCCTATGGTGACAAGTGAGAAATTATCTATCAAAGATACTTCTACACCGATAAATCCAACAAGGTATAAGTCTATGATTGGTGGTTTGTTATATTTAACTCAGACCGGACTGGATATTATGAATGCATTAATTATTGTTTCAAGATATCAAAGTGATCCTAAAGAAAACAATGAATGTGCAGTAAAGAGGATATTCCAGTATTTGCAAGGAACAACATAATATGATTTATGGTATTCTAAAAATCATGATTTCACTTTATGTGCATATACTGACTCAGATTGGGTAGGAGATTCTGATGATAGGAAGAGCACTTCTGGTGGAGATTTCTTTCTTGGAAATAAATTGGTTTCATGGATCAGCAAAAAATGGTCATGCATTTCTTTATCTACTGCAGAAGCTGAGTATGTTGCAGCAGCAACTAATTGCACTCAAGTCTTGTGGATGAAGCAAATGTTGAAGGATATCAGGGTAAATTGTAGTGAACCAGTAGTTATCTATTGTGATAACTCTACAACTATCGACATGTCTAAGAATCTAGTATTTCACTCTAAGACTAAGCATATATCAATGAAGTATAACTTTCTGAAGGACAAGGTAAAAGCAAAGGAAGTCAAATTGGTTTATGTGAATACTAAAGAATAGATTGCAGATATATTCACTAAATCATTGTCTAAGGAATCATTTGAGTATTTGAGAGATAGGTTAGGGGTTTCTGCCCCTCTGACGGAGACTTGATTGATGCATTTTGTCATCAGTTTGAAATGCATTATCAGAGATATTATTCATTCTGACACTGATGAGTAGTGCTATTACTTAGGGGGAGTAGTCAGCTTTGAGATACAAAGGTTTATATTCTTGCTTTGATTTTTTTGTTAGGTTTTTGGAATTCATGTCAAAGGGCGAGAGATATTGATGTGAAAAATAAGAAAAGGAGTTGTATACATTAGGGGGAGAGTTATTGATATTCAAGATATTTTTGGTTGTCTTCCACATAGGAGACTTGTTTGGCATTTCTTGGTACTTAGATGTTTTTCACATCTAGTGTTGCCATCAATGTCAAAGGGGGAGATTGTTGGCATTATTGGATGAATTGATTATGTGTTGCATTATCATTGGTTACTGGTAGAAGATCTAGTGTTACTAGTAGAAGAGACTATCTGTTGGACACTTCTGACATGTTTGGATCTATGGAATGTAATTGGTTACATGTGGTACATGCTTATGGAGCATTTCTTGGTCAGATGGTATTGACTTGGTAATCGGATGCTATCATACACTCTGGTAAACCCTAACCGATACTAGTTTAAGGATTTATTGACAGAGCTCTCACTAAGGAATCTTAAAACGATGCATAATTGGTGTTAGTGTAGCTTCTACATGTATTTTAGGATGTTGAAGATTTTTTTTGATCATGCTTCAATTGCTTGAAGACATTTCTTTGGCATGGTGGACCCATAATAGGTCTGGTACCTATCTAGGTTATGACCGGTATCATGTTAATGTGTACTCTACACGTTATCGAGATGTTTCAGGATGTTTTATGGATTTATTATTGTTGTTTTGGTCTTAAGACGACATGGCATATCATTGTAATATGATTTTATGTAATGATGTTATTGTAATATCTTTTAGGTGGCTGACCTAATTGGTTTAGGATTTAGGGTTTGTATAAAATGATGTAAGATCTCATTGTAGATCATGGCATGGAATGAAATAAGTCTTCATGGTCTTATAATTCTATATCATATGTGAAGGAGATTTGGTCGATCATAGGTGATCGAATTGGGATTAAGGAAGAGGCCAAAGGCCTCTAATATTGAGCTTAACCAGGACTATAATCGGGCATGGTAGATACTATTTATGACAGTTCACTCTATTGGATTGTTGTCCATTTATCCTAAGATGATTGTAGCCTCTTTGTAGTCAATGAGAATATTTTGTAATGAGCAGTATGCTTAGGCAGTGTGTCTTCCTACATGTGGAAGCCCCTCATTGTATCACATACTTTTTGTAGAAGTATCATCTAACTATGGGTAGGATTCCCACCATGGTTTTTCCCTTTTTGATTTTTCCATGTACAAATCATGGTGTTATGTTGTATGGTTGTTTTGCATTGATTATATGTTTAATTGTTGAGTTGTATTGTTTACCAGTATTTGTTTCTGCTCTACTGATACTTAATTTGTTTAGGGTTATTAAGTGGATTAAATGTTATAATCTGTTAACAACTGATTCACCCCCCTCTCAATTGTTCACCGGTTATCCTAACAGAGACTTGATGTGCATAGATGTGGTGTTGAATGCAATGCATGAAGTGGCTCGCATGGAGCTGGGCAGAGAGATGAGACCTCGAGCTCGTATGGAGGAAGCGATGAAGATCCTAGCCAGGTTCAAAGAAGAGAATGAGGATAGCTAGGTGGTAGGTCTAGGATTGTTATGACAATCATATCCATAGTTTTGTATATATGTTTAATGGTCATAGCCCTATTTTTTGCTCTTATTTTATGGGTTGTTTATTATCAGACTGTCACTTCGAGCTAGTACGTTTGTTATTACTATTGACATTTTTGGGGTGATTTAGTTGTTTTAGACATTATGGATACTATGTTGATATTTTGATGGAGCTTTTTGCAGACTGTAATATCTTTAAAGATTTTAATACAATAAATAAATATTATTACCGACCAAAGAAAAATTATAAAATAATTAAGCAACATCTATTTGAAATATTGCATTTAGTTTATGATATATTTTATTTTAATTTATTTTATATTTTATATAAATAAACTAATTTAAAAACAATATTATATGTCCACTTTTTTTAACCCTAATTATTGTTCTTAATTTATTATATCATATTAAAGATTGTATTAGTGTTTATATTATAATAAATTTAATATAAATAATATCAATATATAAAATAAATATAATATAATTAATAATTTATTATTTTAATGTTTCATATGTCAATATAAATCTAGTATTTTTTAATATAAATTAATTTAAAAATATAAAAATAAATTAAAAAAAAAGAGAGAAGACATATTGAAAACCTTGAATACCTAAATATCCCTATGTAAAAGTGTAGAGAGTGTGATTAGGTCCTTATCCCTAGTCCACACTCTATCAATTGGTCCACTAATCCAGGGTCTTAAAGATTTAGATTGGCCTGTCATAGAGATTTCTTGGAGCAATCAATTGGAAACACCAACAAATTGTAGGTTTATTTCAAGGAAAAAAAAATAATTTTGTAATTATATTGCAGCAAGGTACACACAACTTATAGTGATTCTTAAGTAAAGACAACAAATCCATGAGGAAGCATTTGCAATTTATCAATTTCTTTATTATTATGAAGAGTTGAAATAGGATACAAATTGATGGTGCAACAGAGGGCTAGACAAACTTGTGTCTACCTTCAACAATTAACACCAACAAGATTTTCATGTAATGGGACAACCTAATTGGTCTCTTTCAAGTTCATAAAGGGTATTGCCCTAATTTTAAATAATACAACTATAATGTCTATAGGAATTGTATAGAGAATGCACCATGCCAAGTTGTTTGATTGATGACCTTCTAACACCTCTAAATTTGATTTGATAACCCCATTGACATCATGAATGACATGTGAATTTTTGTCAACCCATGTACCTGCACATTTGGATCACCATGTGACACCCAAATTTGTTGAAATTTCATTTAGAATGTAATTTAACTTTTCTCCAATTTTATTTCACTACAAAATATGAATGGATGGTGAAAGAAACTTACACCAAGAAGTAGGTAGCAACAAATTGGTTGAGTTATCCTGAACTTTCACCATCGAGAATATTCATTGCACCTAAATCCAAAAAGTATAAAACCAATATTAGATTTGATAAAAAAAAAAAAATTAACAATCTAACATATGGGATTACATAGTGAAGAAGAAAGTAGAATGTTTTAAAAATACACTTTGTTCATATTTTTTAACAAAATCTTAAAAAAAAATTGTGATCTCTTTCTTCTAATTTGTATGTATCATTCCTAGAATTGTAAGATAAATTGGTTGTTGCTATGACAAAATCAAGCTCCACAAAAGCATGATCTTCCAAATCATACTTGTACATTTGTTGCCCCTTTATTCTATTGTACCAACATATTTGAAGCTCAAAGCCTTCTGGCCTATCGAAAAGGTCAATGTAATTATGGTAATCAAACATCCTATTACAATCCTTCCTTTGTATTCTTTTAACCCTTCCAATGTACTAGGTTCCACAAGAAATCCCTTGTCTTGTACCTTGAGAAACACCTTTTCTTGTAGCATGTTCACTGGGAGGTATTCAATTTCTCTCAAACAACACCCCACAATTTGATCCAATTCCAAAGCTAATTGAAACACCCTTTACTAAGGCCCTCTCATCTCACCTAAAGTAGACCCCATTCCTTACTTTAGTCAACTTATCTTTTGATAACATCAGATTTCCATTCAATTGACTAACCAAAGAAACTTTGAACAAATCCTTACCATCAAGCTCTACCACTAGTTTTATAGTTTTTTTTACATTTTCATCAATGGAAACTAAAATTTCATCTAACACATGCCTCCACTCACTTTCCATTATTTTCAATTCACCATGATTGTGTGCCACTGAAGACATAGATTGGAATACATAGTTGGAATGGGTTGGTGCAAAGTCATCACCTACTTCCTCCACAATTTGGAATGTTGGATAATTTTGGTCCTTTGTCCATGTTTTAACACACCAAGAAGATTATGTGGGATTCTCTGGTCACATGCCAAGAGATGATAAAATATCTTGTACATCCTTCAATCCTATCTTGAGGGCTTCTATAATTTTATCATTTGTAGATATTGAATAAAACTCTGATAATATGTTAAAGTTTTGTATCCTTTCTTGGTGCAATCTATTCCAAATACTTTCTTACTTCTTATGAGATTTATTAAAATGAAGCCCTTGGGTATTTGATTCTTCTTCTACAACTCTATTTAGGGTTCCAACGACATGAAGTAAGTCGGTGAAATCATAGGCCCTTTTTGCTAATGAAATTTAAGTTGACATTATTATTAGATTCTTTTCGTAGCCAACATAACCATAATGTGAAGAAATGATGAACTCATGAAGCATTTCACGCTCTTTCCCAAAGAGTCAAACTCTGAGACATAAAATGTCAATGTAGTCTGCAAAAATCATTAGATATGTCTTTATACCTAGTGTCATCCCTACCCTTCTAGTGGATGTGCTTCTCATGTCTTTCAAATAGATCTTAACATGCCTCAAAACAATTCATTGTGCTGAACCCCAATTCTTTTTGTAGTACCCCTGCCCTAATCAATTTCTAATCTCGGTTTGACCTTGGTTAGTTTATCATAATATAATGATTATAGTCAAGTGTTTTGATTTTAGTTCATGCCTGTTAATGTGGTTTTTGCAATAGTTTGTATGCAAGTTTATTAGTTCTCCTATTTCGTGTTATTATCTCAGGCTAACACTTTCATTAAGTTTATGTATGTATGCATGTATGACTCTTGGTTGCAAGAGATTTCAGGTACAGTACTGCATGGGTACGAGGTTCGTCTCCACCTAAATTCGCAGGTTTGAGTGTACCTCTTTAATCCTTAGAGTTGGATTAGGTAGTCGTGAGACCCTCGTTTGACCATAGTCATGCTCAAGTGAGCGTCGTCAGTCGTCATTGGTATTCCCTTTGGTTGGGTATGCGGGTCGTCTATCTGTTTGGCCTTCTTGGGTTGTGTGTTTTGTGTGTGTGGTTAAATTGAGTAATTAATCCTTAATCTTTAATTTGATTAAATGTGTGTTTTTGCATTAGTATTTTGGGGACCAAATTAAATAGGTCCCCTTTGTGCGATTTATCATTTATTAGAATTGCTCAATTCAAGTTGGTAGCAAGTTTGTTTAAATGGTTAATTTTAAATGTTAAATTTATTATGTTTATGTTGTTGGAAAAGAAAGATTTAAATTTAATTGAAATAGAATTAATTTAATCTTGTTGGTTTTTTGAAATAGAAAGGTTAAATTCAGTTATTTGGAAAAATCAATTTTGAATTGAAAAGCAAGTCAAATGTATTGAATTGTTGAAAAGAATGATTTTTGTGATTTATTTTAAATAAAATATTTTAAATCCATAAATAAAAATTTTGGTCAAACTTCTCCCATTTAACCTAGGTTTTTGGAAAAATATGGGAGGTAGATTTTTTGGGAAAAATATGTTGGAAAATATTTTTGGATAGAAAATATTGGGGATTTTGGAAGGAGAAGGATTTCTGGAGTTGCAGGTTGGGGCTCTCCATCAGATCTTTTCCAGGAATGCTTATTGAGGTGGGAATTTGTTTATCTATTTGGTTATTTGTTTAATAAATCAAAAAAATAAAATTGGGTTGGCTGTTTACAATGAAAGTTGGATAAAATTCTAAATTAATGCTTTCAAATTCAAGTTTTAATCAAAGAATTTTGCCTGTATTGGGATAATGGATGTTAATCCTTATTATTTTGCCAATCTGGTGTTTGTTTTTAAGAAATCTTTCCGTTCCTTGAATCTGGGTTTTAAAAAACAAATCAAAATGTATATTTAAGAAAACTTATAGTTTTCTGAGAGAAAAAAAAAAAAAAAATTCTTTTAAGTCTCTAGGAGATTGGTTTTTTTTGGACTATGTTTTACACAGTAAATAAACTTTAAAAAAAAAAATTAAATTAAAAAAAAATATAACATACCCCCCCACGTGGCAGAGTTTCCCCCACCATGTGGAGGGGTAGTGTGTGCTCCCTAGGGTAGCATCGCTGCCCTTGGTAGCTACTGCTACCTTTGGGTAGCAACGCTACCTAAGGGTAGCGCTTGCTACCATTGGGTAGCAATGCTACCTAAGGGTAGCACCTGCTACCTTTTGGTAGCAGCACTACCAATGGGTAGCGTGAGCTACCGAGGAAGGGGCCACATGGAGGTCCACGTGGGTACCCTCTCCCCTTTTTATTGTTTTTTTTTAAAGTTGTTTTTTTTAAATATTTTTTTTATTATTAAAATATATATATATATATATATATATATATAATAGTTTAACATTATTTTAATGTAAATTTTAAATTAAGTTTTTAATGAAGTAAATATGGCATTTAATTAATAATTTGTGATTAATTTGTAATTAATTATTTGTATACGTGGCAAATATACATTAATTAATTTTCAAATTCTATTTTATTATTAATGCATATTTTTCTAATTAGATACTTACTTTGTTATTCTATTATTAATTATTAATTGCTTAGATTTTTATTAATTGCGGATTAATAAATATATAGTAATTAATATTTAATTTGGGTAATTTATATATATGCATAAGGAGATAATTGTTAAGTTGGGAACAAACTATCTTTATTTTGGGTTCCTTATATGTATATGTTTCCTTGATCTGCATAGTGTAACTGGGCTCTGGGAAAGACGAATTTGGAAGGACTATTTTTTTTTGGAGATAGAATGGCCATGATGTTTCATTTGGAGATTAAATAGCATATTTATTTGGTTAATGCTTATTTAATTATATTCATGTGAACTTGGTTTAAAAACTTGCTATGATGTAATTATGTTATGTTTAGATGCAAATGAACCTTAGAGAGTTAGAAAACCAAGAACGAATTGTACCTAGATGATGTGGATAACTACAATCTAACTTAGATCATTTAGAAAACTTTATCGACTTTTATGTTTAATTCAATATGGGGAATATTGTCTTTTTTGGTTATTGCCTTTGCAAGTTTAATTTATGTATTTGCTTTTGCTTAAGTAATGGCAAGCCTTGATTTGTGTGATTGGACCCTATCATATGGATTGATTTGGGGTACCTGTTTCAGTCCTCGGTCTCGAGTTTGACTGTTGTTTTGTGGTGGTTTCATAATTGGTCATATTCTTTATGCGGGTGTCGAATGATGATTTGTGGTTGACCATAGTTGGTTAGGTCTCTAGTTAGAGTACCATTTGTCAATGCACCTCATATGAGTCATGTTTAACCAAATGGTTGTTCCCTCCATTTTGAACTCTAGTTCCTTGACCATGTGTATTCCTTGGTTTTTTAGTTCATTTGAGTATAGTCTAGTGTTGTATGGGAAAGTGGCTTTTGATTGGGGGTTGTGCCCAAAGTGGCTGCTGGGTAACCCATCGAAAGTATGTCTAAAAAGTGATAACCTAATAGTAGATTAGAGTGTTAGTAATGAATCTCTAAGTAAGATAATTGTGCCTCACACATGGGATGAGTGCTAACATAGACTTGACATGTTGTGAGAAGGCCTGAAATGGCAAACCATCATCCTTGTCTTCACGAAAGGATGTGTGGGTCCACATGAGGCTTGGATGGGTTGGAGGTTCAGACTAGGTTGCTAGGGTAACCCAGTGTATGGGGCCAGAATCTATGAAGACCTACCATGGTAACCATACTAGGTTGTGTGATGACACTTGTCCCTATGTTCACTAGTGTGTTGTTGTGTCATCCTGATAGGAGCACGGTTATGGAGTCATCATGTTGTGTATGCCCTTGTGAGTACCTAATTTAATGGTATACCTTGGGTTGCGATGACTTAGTTTTTGAATGCTCTAGTGGACCCTTGTATTAGCTTCAATTATGTTCAGTTGGATCCTTTCCTTTTCAGGGATTGTTTATGTATTTATTGATTGATGTGGTCATTTGTATATTGGTTATGTTTCGCCTTGATGGCAGGATTGTAAATAATGAGAACCTTATGTATTATGAACTTATTTAATTGTCAGAGGAGTCTTGCAATTGAGAAGACTCAGAGATGTAGCCCTTTAGGGGTGAACTCCGAGATCATCTTGGTGTTATATGATGCTTTTGTTCTTATGTTTCATGTTTAGTGTTAGCATGTATGAATGGCATTTTGATAGAATGTATAAGTGGGTAAGATGAAATTAATTTTAAATGCATTTATGCAGTCCTCTCTTGAATGCAGTGAATTGGAACATGAAAGAATGTAGCTTAGGATAATGGAATATATTCAGTTAATGTTAAGGAAATTAAGTATGCATGGAAATATCTCATTAGTTTATGATAAAATTCAAGTGTGTTGTTAAATTAGATGCATGACTTAAATTCTAAATGAAAGTTTGAATGAAGGGCATAGATAAATCTTAATGGATGAACCTTATGTGGTGAACTATATTTTCATCTATTTGAAAGAAATTATCCTTATTTAAAAATTATCTCGTTATAAGATAATCAGCTTATTGGATTTATTAAGGTGAGTTAAGTTAAATGTGTAATTAAGGAATCATGTTGGGAAACTCTTTAGGTGTTAGTTGATGTCTTTCGCTGTGTAATCTGAACTTTGAGATCTTGTTGTATCTTAATGTTGTATAACTTTAAAAAAAATATTGCACTCCATTCTTGTGTTTTAGCTTAATCCCTACAGGAATTCCTAGTGGGGCATTACACTTTTGATCTATCCTCTCTACATATTTACTTTTAAGATTGTGCTCATTCACTTTAAAAGTGTTATAAACCATCCTAACATGATTAAAACTTATCATCTCTTCTCCTAAAATCAAATCTCATTGACCGCTAAATAAAGGATTCACTAGCTTTTTGTCGTTGTAGATGTAGTCCTGGTCATGCAATCCTGTTACATTGCAACCATTGGACAACCCACTTAGTGTCCACCATTCCCAAGTAATTTGATATCAAATACCCTCTATTGAAAAATAGTCTAACAACATAAGTTGTCTTCTTCTACTATCCCCATATGAGGAATGACCAACAATAGGTCCCAAATTATTTTTCACATGTCCCTTCCACAAAAATTCTATTCTTTCCCACTATTGATGAACAAAATTTGCATTGAAGCTATTGCATGTTGGATGGGAAACAAAAACCAAACAAGAAAGCTTTTTATTTAAAGTGTTTACAATAATAACACATGCATAGTGCCCAATAACATTGTTCTTAAAAGAATTTGTTATGATATCAAAGCCCACAAATCCCTCACCAACTATCACCAAGAAATGTAATTGGCATTGATGTTCTTCTTTATTACCATAAAAAACCCACCAATGTATCAATTTTTTCTACCCACCTAACATACTTTCTCAAAATAGTTTCATCTTCAGCAAGGTAGACAAGAATTGGACCATCTATACCATGTTTGGTTTTATAAGAAGCATAGACTTTTCCTACTGTCTCAAAAATGTAGTCGTGCTCCCCCAGGATGTATGCCAATGACTTTCTAACTTGCCTTAAAGTTGTAGAAATTTAAGGCCCATCCATATTCAAGCTAATAAAGCTATGTAATCTAGGACCTCCCCATTACTTGATTATCTCATAAAGTGATTTAGTGGATGCACTATACCTTCTCCCTGCCTTTGGCTGCATCAAGTTGTGAAATATATCCTTGACAAAATCCCAAACTACATCCTTACCTTGTAATTTTCCTTGTTTATGTGCCTCATGTCCACATCCTTGCAAAACTTAAAGACATCCTTCCTTTTAGTCAATTCAAACAACTTATTCTTTAGTGATCTCATTCTAACAAAGAGTATGGCAATCTTTGTCTTTTCTCACCAAAGAGCTTGCATTGTTGATCTTTAGCTAGCATTTGAAACCCTAGTAACTTTTCTGAGTTCATTTTGAGTCAAATAGTCTAGTCTTCTCCCTCTCCCTATATCCCTCTCATGAATTTTATTGGCACATAATTATTTATGGTATAAATGCATCCTAAAATCATCACATTCTGGAATTTTCTTACAAAAGTTGCATGTCAATGATTCAAATGGGATCCCTATCTTAGAATCCCTCTTGCAATGAATATGCCTATACATGTCATCAATACAATATTCATTACCCTTATAACCTAGCATGTGTTGGAATAGAAGGAATCCAAGAACACTAAGATGAGGGGTGAATCAATGTTATGCCGGTGATATAAGATTTTACCTTATTATAACATACACATATAAACTACTAAATGAATAAACATATAGCATGAAGTAAATAAACTAGCCACATGAATGAACACCGTAACACACTAAATTTTATACGTGGAAAACCTCAAAGAGGAAAAACCACGATAGGATTTGTGACCCACAATATCAATTCACTAGCCATATGAAAGATATTACATAGCATGGGGGCCTGCACATGTAGGAAGGCACACTCCCTAGAGTGCACTGCTCAATACAAAAGAGTTTCACTGACTACAGGCTTCTACTAAGATAAAACAATAATGGTGAACTCACAAAATGCATCTCCAATACCAAAAAGAGTTCCGGTTGTATACATGTAAAATTCGTCTTAAAAACAAGTAATCAATTAGAAGCAAAAGGGAAATCACGAATCCCTTCTAACCAAATAATCTAACAAATAAGACAATGGAATAACACAATCAAGCAAATAGGATTTAAAATAATTAAATGAAATCAAAACTCCCTATCTCGAGAGTGCATATTGCTTCCATTGCTCTTCTCCTCTCTTTGGTATGATGGCTCTCAAATATTGTGCTGGTAACCTACAAGTGACACAAAGATTCGAAGTTCGTGATTCAGAGTAATTGTTCAAGATTGAGGAGGATTGAAAATGGAGATTGGATGCTCAATTTATAGATTTTTGGAGAATATTGACTGAAAGGTGGAACTTGGGTGAGCTCAAATGAAAATTGATAGTTGAATTGTTGATTGTAGGAGTGAAACTCAATAGATTGAATAGATGAATTGAGTCAACTGATTGAGAAAAAGTTGATTGAGGGAAGAAAAAGAATGATTGTAGAAAATAAAGAGGATGACAAAGAAAGCTTAATTTAGAAAAAGCTAACTGAAAGATGGAAATAGAGACTGGAGAGATAAATGATTTAATTAATTAATTGATTGAATTAATTAATTTAGCATGTGCTTGCATTTAGACTTAGATTTTCAATTTAATCTTTGCATGATATTTATTCAAATAATTGAATTTATTTTAATTCAATTTAGTATTTGAATATATTTAGAACTTGACTTTGATTTTCAATTTGGTTTTTGAAATCATGCATATATGTATTTGAATTTGGAAGAAATTAGAAGAAATAAGAAATTAAATGAAATTAGAAGAATTAATAAAATTAAATGAAATTAGAATTTGGGGATTTGGAATTGAAGAATTAATTAGTTAATTAAATTAATTTAAAAAACTATTTAATTATTTAGAAACGGGAGAATTAATTAGTTAATTAAATAATTTAAAGAAACTATTTAATTATTTAGAAGTGGAATTTAATTAAATAATAAAGACTATTTAATTTAAAGGATTAAATCATAATTAATTAAATAATAAATATTTAATTAATATTTAGAAGAGGGTTAAATGATAGATGATTGGAGATAGAAATTGAGAATTAATTTATTTGAATTAAAAGATTATTTAAATTGGGGAATTAGTCAAAATTAATTAAATACTAAATATTTAATTAATATTAGAAAATGATTAAAATGAGTAAATGATGATAGAAATAGAAGATAGAATAATTACTAAGATGATGGGGAAATATGAAATTAGAAGAATATGATTAATTAACTTAATTAAATAATTAAAAAATTATTCAATCAATTAGAGGAATAATTAATACATGATCAATGAGACATTTTTAGGTGTCTACATTTGCCCCTCTTTGAGACAAAGTCAGAATGATATTGTTTCAAAGAAAACAAAAAATTCTGCCCCAATATGCCCTGGTGATACTTAGGGTGTAATGCCCCCTCGAGAGATTATTTGTGCATTAAAGACATGAATGATCTCTCGAAAAAAGAAGAATGTGAGATGAAAGATAGAAGAATGGTTAGAGATAGAGATAGGTGATATGAAGATGATATTCAGATAAAATATAAGAGAATAGATTGATGAAAGAAATAGAATAATGAATTATAAGCAATTGAAGATGATTGATATAAGATGATATATTGAAAATGATTTAGAAAGAGATGACGAGAAAAGAATCAGCAAACTAGCAAAAGCAAATGAGATGAAATTGAAATTGAAATTGAATGAATCACGAACGTGTGTCATTTATTTTATTGTGCAATATATATTCATCACTGGGCCTTAATATTGAACAATGGAGCTTAGCACATCAGGATAAAAGGAACCAAGATGTAAAGATATCTGATTGTAGAAACAAACATGTAGCAAACAAGAAGCAAATAAAGAAAAAGATAATTCCCATCACGTCTCCTCTAGTCACTTGTGGACATCCTTGAGTAGCATAGGAACAATATCTGTTGCCAAATGATACAATTGATAAGACAATTTGATCAGTTGATTGCAGATGTTTGACTAGATAGTGGTATCCTTTGTTAACTTCATGCGAAGTGTTTGTTGGATATCTGCTAGGATATTTTTTTCTCACAAGACATTTTATTGCAAGTTTTTCTGATTGATTGATTTTCAATTTTTAGTTCTTTTCCAAGAGCCTTTTCTAATGTTTTTGGATTATGTAGATCGATATTTGAATGCTTTTGGTTGATTTTTTTAGGACATTTTGTAGATGTTTTTGGTTGTTATGTTTTCCATATTTGAATGTTTTTGGATGATTTTTTTTAGGACTTTATATGGATATTTTTGGTATTTTATGATTTTTCACTATTTTTGGATTTTGAGTTTTTCATTGTTTTTGGATTTTGTTGATGGACGTTATATAATTTTTTAGGACTTTATATGATTTTTTGGATTTTTTCAGTTATCCCTTCAGTGTGCAGACCTATATGACATGATGATCTGTAGAATGTATGTGGAGACAAATGAATTTTTGACATGACCTATGTGAATGCAATATGCAGAATGAAAATGCATTTCCTATTCGAACAAGGTTGACTATGTTTGTTTTAGCATTTTTAATACATCAATTGAAATAGAGGTGCAAAACATTTTATAGATAAGCGATCAATCGATCCCTAAGGCCCTGGGAACATTCATCTCAACACACTTAGTGACTAGGATTTACAAATGGAGACGCGGAAAACTTCCCCACTGGTTCTTGAAACTTTGATCTTCTTTTGCCCATGTGTGTGCAGATGAGTTAATTCCTTCTCTTGTGTTCACTAAAGATCCTTATCATTCTATATGACTAGCTACATGGATTATTCTAACTTCAAAAGCATCCCGAATAGAGCCTTGTTGCCATCAAGCCTTGAGAGCTTCGACGAGGTTATAGACCGTAATTTCTCAAATATTGCTCCATTGCCAGTAGGCATTCATAGCCTTGATGGAGTTACTTATAGCCCTGATGGAGTTACTTCATAGCCCTGATGGAGTTACTTGCATGTTCCCATAGTCAAGCTTTTTATCGCACTTGTTTGCATGATATTTCAGTTATATATCATTACTTTTTTACCTTGAGATGGATATTCGGCATAGCTCTTTTTCTTTTTTTATATTCTTGCCTTGAATTGTAAGTAATGATCCTACTTTGGTGTGACAATTACAGTGACGCTGAAGTAGAATTTTATATTTTTCACTAGTCATATGATCAACTAGGTGTCTAGAATAAATTAGAGATTTATTGTGTGTTTGAGATATAGCAATTGATAGATTTTCGGTTAACAAGTATCAAATAGTGAAATCACTACCCAACCATGAGTAAAGTGTCATCAGAGGGTAATATTGAAAATGAATGACCTTAGGACCTCAAAGACTTCATGTCCTAATATCTAAGAAAGGAGATTAACCTTGATTCTCTTGAATGCAAACAAATGATAAACTTGAACAATTGCCTTATTTTATTCATGCTTCTATACGCTAATGCAAAAAATTTTGCAAATGTGACTTCTAAATATGATGGTGCTTGAAAAGAAATTGTATACAATATAGTGCTTTGAATAAAATGATATGCAATGTGGAAAGTAAAACCTAAACTAACCCAACCTTTAGGTATAATATTTGTGTAGGTAGTTCATTGGCCTTTGTTTAAAGAGTCGGATAAATATGTGTTTTTCAATAGGATATAAGGACTCGGCTGGGTGTATATGTTCAAAATCTCCAATGTTGATTTTATTAGTTTTTCAATTTTGTGGATCATCGTAGCGAAATCCAGCTCTAAAACCCATGAGTTCAGGTATAGCTTTATCATTTTCAAAGAAATCCAATCATGGTAGGTTCTATTGCCCCCAGTCTATCAAGTGTGGGTGTATGAGGCAAATTGATTCTAGTTCTGAAGTTGTGACATGAGCGGGTGTTATGCCTATTTTTATTGATGCACTTGAAGAGGACGATGAATTCAACTAGGTGTTGATCTCATTAACTGGTGTTATGCTTGTTTTTGTCACCACTTTGGCATGTGATGATGGCTCACATACAATTGTTGACAAGATTCTCTATGTAGTATGATCTAGATTGGTGATTTCATTGATAAGGGGTTCATGAACAAGTTGTGTAGAGGAATCATGACAGAGACTAGGAGAAATGACAAGTTTGTTTGAGAGGGAATATTGTGAAGAACATGGAGGATTATGACATGGAGATGAAGGGATGGAGGGATGGAGGGACCTTGATCAAGATTTGGAGAAATAATGGGATCTTGTTTAGGACATGAAGGTAAATGTATGATTTGATCTTGGTTTGTAAAGGGATTATTATGAAGGATAAAAGGGATATCTTGATCTTGTTTAGGAGGTGGATGTTGGCTGAGACTTGAAATGACACTTTGTTCTTGAGATGAAAGGGTTTCATTATGAATGGAATGGAAAAGAGCGAGGGGATCATCATAAGATTCTTGGTTAGTGGGATCTTGATAAGTGGTTGTTCTTGATCTTTATTTTTTTCAGGACTCATTTCTTCTAATTTTGGATCATCATCTTGACATGAGGAAGGAGTTTGGAAATGCATGGGAGATTGTTGGGGTGTTTCAACTTTTTGGCATGATGAAGAAGGATTTTGAATGAGATCCTCTAAATCATGACTTGAATTAGATTGGTTTTGTGCTATGGATAGCCCTTTGGAGGTTGTGTTATTAGATAGAGATGACATGGATTGGTCTTGTGAGACTTTAGGGGATAATGAAATGGTGGATGGATATGGTTGATTTGGGATCTGCTTGAAAGGGATTTTGGGTGAAAGATGTTTGATTTTGGTTGACAAATTTTGATCTGGACTTTGGTTGAAGGGGGTTTGAATTTGGTTGAAAGAGGTTTGAATGTTGGGTTGGTGTGAATTTTGATTTAGACTTTGGTTGAAAAGAATTTGATTTTGGGTGAAAGATGTTTAATTTTGGTGAAAGTTGTTTGATTTTGGTTGAAAGGGGTACTTTGAATGTTGGGTTGGTGTGAATTTTGATTTGGACATTGGTTAAAATGGGTTTGATTTTGGTTGAAAGAGATTTGAATATGGTTGAATGAATTTTGATTTGGACTTTGGTTGAATGGGTTTGATTTTGGTTGAAAGAGGTTTGAATGTTAGGTTGATATGAATTTTGATTTGGACATTGGTTGAATAGGGTTTGATGTTGGTTGAATGAATTTTGAATGTTGGGTTGATGTGATTGGTATGATTGATATAGTGGGTTGAAAGAAAAATAAGGTTTACATGACTCTAATGTTGGTTGAACTAAGGTAGGAACAATTTTGTTGAAGAATGAATGTTGGCATGTTTGAATGGTCTCACAAGAAGAATAAGGTTGGCTTGATACTGATCCCTTGTGGTCATCACTTCTCTCATTGTGTTTTCTAACCAGCCCCTATGGTTGTCAGGAACAACCATGTCTGTCACTTCTTGTTGCAGAGTTTTGATTTGTTGAGCTAATATTTCTATGGATGGCGATGGAATAGGAATGGAAGGGATTAATCCTCCACCTTCCCTATGAAATGTATAATTAGAATCCATGATGTTTTCTTGTTTGGTTTAGACCTAGGATCACAAAACGTAAGATATTTTCTCCATTTCTCTGAATGTGACAATGTTTGATTGAACTTGATCAACTTGTTTAAGTTGAGGTTGAGTTTGATTTATCTTTTGATTGTGTTTTGAACATTTGGGGTATGAGTTTATAGGATGATTATGAAAATGATGATGAACTAAGATAGACATATATGAGGTCTAGATGAAGACGGAGACAATAATGCAAAAGACATAGGATGATAATGAGGATGTAAGTGGGACTATGCAAAAGACATAGGACGATAGCGAGGATGTAAGTGGGACTATGCAAAAGACATAGGACGATAATGAGGATGTAAGTGGGACTATGCAAAAGACTTCTTAGGGTCACAAGTATCTAAGGACTTTTGAGTTTTGGTTTCAAAATGGACTTTGTTTTCTGTAAGTTCATGTGTGGGACAATGTTTTGTAGTTTTCCAAATTTGAGAATAGTTGCTGGTAGGTATGTATACCTGTCTAACTCAATTTTCATATAATCTCAAAAAATTCAGAGATACGTGGGATAGGGCCTAAAATAGCCTAAGGGACTGACTCAATACTGGTCTAGCAAAATGATACATAAAAAAGCACGGAATACAATCTTAGGCTGGATAGGGGAAACCATTCAAATGAGGCCCTTACAATAAAATATCGAAACAAAATGAACAGATAGAGAGTCTGGCAGCATTGGCTCCACTCCACTACAAACACTTCTCGAGCATGCCAGTCTCTCTTACCTTGAAGATCCAAATATCTTATAGCTGAGGGATTCCTATATCATAGTGTAAGGTACATGAAGGGTATCTATGGGGTACGATCCGCACTCCCAGAATCACTCAATGTAAGATTTTTGACAACTAAATTGGTTCTTAGTATTAGGTTTCGAGGGGTCCCGATCCAACGATGGATTCTCAAAGAAATCCACTTAAGGCTTTAGTTGAGCTTATCGGTGCAAGGAAGGCCCCCACATACATCGAATTCACTCAACACTCTAGCCGTTTGACCAATATATTTATATAGCGGCTCGAAAAACCCACTCGAGAGCATGCTGGGAGAGATGATATTCCCAACGCATCCCAATTTGAAGTACCTCTATGGGGTGATGAAATCCTCAGTCAAAGATACCCCTCACTACGTAGAATTAAAAAAATGAATGTCGTTGTCACCTTCCTTCTTTCTCCCAAGACCCCGAAGGTGGGTAGAAAGTCAGTTAGTGCAACAATAGGTCCGCCTCGGACATAATAAAAAGTTATTTACCTTAAGAAAAAGAAAAATGATTTAATCTAATGCAGCTTGATTCACATTCATTTTATAGCCCAAATTTAGGTGTTATATATGCATGTACATGTCTATTTTAAACACCAAATCCAAGTATGAAGGCATACATGCCAATTTTAACCATTTGTTGATTTTAAGCACCAAAAACCAAGTTTGAGATACATGCATGTCAATTTTAGCCCATTTTCATTTTAAGAACCAACAATGAAGTGTCAGATTATGCATGCATGTCCATTTTAACTGTTGTTGATTTTAAGCACTAAAAATGAAGTGTGAAGTGTGCATGCAAAATTACTAATCTAATCCTCTCTGCAAATCTGCCACAAGCTGTAAACAGAAGATTAGTAGTAAAACCAAACTAACATAAAATAGAAACTCAAAACTTGACAGAGATGACTGCATAATTTTACCTATGCGATTGCGTGATACTTATAGACTGAATGCGTGAATTTGACAAAGTGAATGCGTAAATTTGATAGATCAAATGCGTGACGATATCTGGTCAATTACGTAGCACTAACAGGTTGATTGCGTGACAAAAGACAGACAACAACAAAAGATAAAAACTAAAAAAATAAAATGAAACTAAACTTGATTAGGAACCTACAAAACCAATTGTGAAGCCCTAGCCAAATCCCTCATCATCCATTCAATATTGATTAGATCATATTTAACTATATAAGAAAGAACTAGGCTATTACATCTATCTAAGGTCAGCTGCTCTTCTGAATCCTGTATCAATTTTTCTGCCTAGAGAACCTTTTGATAGCGTTTGGCTTCTCTTCTTTGTTGTTTTGTCCTTCTTGCACCTGAAATCCTAAACTGTACTTTTCTTGCCATAACCTGTATTAATGAAATCATAAAATAAAAATTAATTTGATCCCAGATTAACCAAATTTAAGACAGAATTAAATAGAATAGACAACAAATGGAAGAAAAAATTAAACAACAAAGCTTCCTGTGAATGCGTGATTCGGAAAGGGCGATTGCGCAATCTGGACAGGACAATTGCGTGACCCTATTAGAACGAATGCGTGACCCCAAAGGGTTGAATGCATGATGTTGTCTATGTGATTTCATGATGATGAATTCTCGATTGCGTGATGGAAAAATCTTTTCTCAAAATTCGTGCAACATACAAAAAAAATGAAAAAATTTGCACAATCTGCAAAAAATCACACAGAAAAATAAAGAAGGTTAAATTGTTGTTACTTCACATCGGGTTCACCAAAATGTATACATGTAAAATTCATCTTAAAAACAAGTAATCAATTAGAAGAAAAAGGGAAATCAGGAATCCCTTCTAACCAAAGAATCTAACAAATAAGACAATGGAATAACACAATCAAGCAAATAGGAATTAAAATAATCAAATGAAATAAAAAATCCCTATCCCGAGATTGCATATTGCTTCCATTGCTCTTCTCCTCTCTATGGTATGATAGCTCTTAGATATTGCGTTGGTAACCTGCAAGTGACACAAAGATTCGAAGTTCGTGATTTAGAGTAATTGTTCAAGATTGAGGAGGATTGAAAATGGAGATTGGATGCTCAATTTATAGATCTTGGGAGAAGATTGATTGAAAGGTGGATCAAATTGATCAAGAGGTGGAACTCAGGTGAGCTCAAATGAAAAATTGATAGTTGAATTGTTGATTCTGGGAGTGAAACTCAATAGATTGAATAGATTAATTGAGTCAACTGATTGAGAAAAAGATGATTAAGGGAAGAAAAAGAATGATTAGAGGAAATAAAGAGGCCAACAAAGAAAGCTTAATTTAGAAAAAGCTAACTGAAAGAGGGAAATAGAAACTGGAGAGATAAATGATTTAATTAATTAATTGATTGAATTAATTAATTTAGAATGTGCTTGCATTTAGACTTAGATTTTCAATTTAATCTTTGCATGATATTTATTCAAATAATTAAATTTATTTTAATTCAATTTAGTATTTGAATATATTTAGAACTTGACTTTGATTTTCAATTTGGTTTTTGAAATCATGCACATGTATTTGAATTTGGAATAAATTAGAAGAAATAAGAAATTAAATGAAATTAGGAGAATTAATAAAATTAAATGAAATTAGAATTTGGGGATTTGGAATTGAAGAATTAATTAGTTAATTAAATAATTTAAAGAAACTATTTAATTATTTAGAAACGGAAGAATTAATTGTTTAATTAAATAATTTAAAGAAACTATTTAATTATTTAGAAATGGAATTTAATTAAGTAATAGAGACTATTTAATTTAAAGGATTAAATCATAATTAATTAAATAATAAATATTTAACTAATATTTTGAAGAGGGTTAAATGATTAGATGATTAGAGATAGAAATTGAGAATTAATTTATTTAAATAATAAATATTTAATTAATATTAGAAAATGATTAAATGATGATAGAAATAGAAGATAGAATAATTAGTAAGATGATGAGGAAATATGAAATTAGAAGAATATGATTAATTAACTTCATTAAATAATTAAAGAATTATTTAATCAATTAGAGGAATAATTAATACATGATCAGTGAAACATTTTTAGGTGTCTACACCAGTTATAGCTCTGTTCTGTACCGGTTCATAAACCCTAAACCCTTTTATCGGTAACTCCCTTACTCTAAGAAATATTTACAAACTATTTACTGACCATTACATGATATTAATTTCACATACAAATGATCTACATACATATCCTTCGCATCACTTTTCTTCTCCACATTCATTGTATTCATTCTCCTATATAAAAATGAGCTAATAAACTGACTTATATACCCTTTACAAACAACATCCCTTATGCCGGATTACAACACATTACAAAAGATATTCAATGTCATCTCTATACAATAATTACAAAATGATTTTATAAATAAAACCTTTTCCCAGATCCCTGACTGATGTTGGCTTCACTGAAGTGTTGAATGTTGGTGTCGGTGTCAATGTCCGTCGGTGTATGCTTTCTACAGAATATTGTTTCTATCAATGACAAAATATGAATCCAGTGAGTGTCAATTGCCAACAATATCCCCCTTTGGCATTGATGGCAATAGTCATGTGAAAAATGGTTTCCCTGCCGATTCAACTGAGCTGAAACATGCTCCCCCTGAGCTGATTGACCACTTTGATTCATATACTCTTTGTATGATATCCTCCCCCTAGGATTGTATACATACTTTCCTTTTCATTTAATTTTTCACATACATATACTCCCCCTTTGGCATCAATGCCAAAGACCAGTGAAAGAATTGAAAGAATTATTACAGATTACTTATTGGAGCTTGACTAATTTCAAGATTTCTAGATAAGATTTCTCTAGTAACTGTATATAAGTATCCCAACCAGTTTTCAATGTTCTGGATATGGATACAATTCCACTCAGTAAATGTGCAAGTGATTCTATCTTAGTTACTTCTGTCGGTGTGGGCTTCCCAAGCATATCCATGCATTCCCTCTTATGTACACCAAGTGAATCCAATCTTGGACTCACCAAACCTCTAAGACTTCTGGCTCTCCGAATGATCTTATCTCTTTCCTTTTCAAAAGAAAAAATTTGGTTCTCCAAATTCAAAATTCATCCATCAATAGATGTTGTAAGTGAAGTTAGTCCATCAAAAGAAATAGCAATATTAGCAATCTTTTCTTGTAACTCCTTTATCATCTTATCTACATTTGCTATAAGAATCTCTATATTACAATAGACCCTGGAAATGTTAGTACATTGTTTCAAAGAATTTTCAATAAGTATAAGTTTCTCTTCAATCTTCCTCTTTTCTATCTCAATGATTTGATAAAGTGGCTTTCTTAGCCAAAGTAAATCTTTCAAGTGCTTGCCGATCAGAAATTTATTATAATGATAGAACATTTTTAGAGATGTGCTTTGTCAATGCCTTAAGCTTGCCAGAAGGGGTCACTTCATTTTTAATCATACACTCTGGAATCAATCTGTGCAAAACTTTTATTGATTGATCTATTATCCACTTGTTTGCAGATCCCTCCTTCATTAGTTTTTGAGCAGCCATCATCATTAGCTCTATGGGACTCATCTCTATGATGGATTTCTTCTAAACTTGAGAAGTGTCAATTGCCAAAAGTTTTGATGAGGAATTATCTTCCGGTTTTGGTACTGGATGTTTGTGTAGTTTTACTCTTATCAATCTCCTTTTCCTTTTCTTCCTTTCCCTTATCCTCTCTCAGTGTATCCCTTTTCTCATCCTCTTTTGCACCGATGGCTTCACCACTTGGTGCAGTATCTATCACTGTCGGTGGATTATTAGCCACAATATTATCTGTATCATGTACATTACCCTACGCAGACTCTACATATGATGTCTCTGTCAGTTTATCCTATACACTCTTATTAATTTTAGTTTGATCTACTAGTGGAGTCTGTACAAACTTATCTGATTGAGAATTATCTACTGGTTCATTCAAAATTTGATTTGAGTTCCCAAAAATTTCTTTTTCTTTTGATTTGTCTGAAATAGTGAGAGTTGTTGCCTTAGCAAATTCTTCGTGGGAAGTAAGGAAATCAGGATTCTTTTGGAAAAATTTAGACCATCCTTCTCTGGTCTCATTTATTATTTCATTGACTCTACGCATCATTAATCTTATTTGTCGAGGTTTGCTGCTAAAGATTGTTCTATTTGCAACTTCTATACATCTTTTCATTTCCTCATTATTTATAGAACCACAAATGCCTAAAAGTTCAACTTCTTTAATCTCTTTGTCCCTCTTGATTGCATCTAATCTCCTTGCATCCAACTTATTATACAAAGATAAAGGAATTTCCCTCAAAATCTCTACCAAAGTCTTCTTATATATGTCTAAATATAACAAAATTGCTTCTTCCATTTCATTTTCCTCATTGTCATCTAAATGCTCATAAAAATTTGACACATTCTTCAACATTCCATCTTTAGTTACCTCATCTATTAATTCTCCACAAGTCATATTACCAGATTCAATTGCTTCATCTATCTCACTCTTTTTCTTCTTCTTGTTGGGGGTTGGAGGGGCTGGTAGAGTTGGCTTCCTCTTTTGGGTAGGTTTCCTTGTCAGAGGTGTGGATGTTGTTGTCACCTTTCTTACTAGCTTCCTCCTTGGTTCTATCTTCTTCTCTTCTACCAGAGGCTTGTCAACTTTCTTCCTTTGTACCCTTCTAAATGCAAGAGGCTAATTATCCTCTATATCAAAGTCAAGAGATATGAAGGTTACTGGCCTCTTTACCTCTAGAGAACTTTTCACTTCAGCCATTGTCGTTTGATCTACCAGTTTAGATTCAGAACCTAGTTTTGTATCTATCCTGTGAATTACATTCTAAATGAAAGAAGACATTTTGTCTATTTTCTTTTCCCTCATTTTCTTATCAAAACCAATTTTAACTTCAAGTGCCTTCTCCTCTGCAATACCAAAGTGTCCAGTCTTATCATCCAAAGGAGCATCAAGCAACATTTTTACATACAGTTCTAGAATGTTGTCATCAACTTCATATCCCAATTCAGTGACCCATATTGTTCTAGGTTCCACCACTTCCATGAGAGTCTCATCTGTTTTCACCATGAAGCAGATTTTAGTGGAGTATTTCTCCATAATGTGTTTGGAGATTCTCTCCCTTAGTCCCATGTTCTTTTGGAAAGATTTAAATAAACCCCATAACTTCTCATCCATGTTGCTGCCAAGACCGGTGATTGCATCTTTAATCTATTTGCCTACCGTAATGTCATGAGACCATCATTTCTTTCCCAATCCTAGTAGCTCATTCATGAAATATAGGATCAAACAGACAATAAGGTTACCATACTGGAATGTCCCTTTCTTAACACCTTTGATTTTTCCAAGATTTATCATCGATTCACTTCTTAACCATTCACACAAATCGTATTTTCCATCATTCTTTATCATTTGATATGCAACATGGATACAGGAACTGGCAATAGAGTTTAATCGATTTTATTGTGTTACCTTATAACTGATGATCATGCTGACAAATTTTACATCTAAGTCCTTAATGGTTCTTACCCTCATCGGCATTCCATCATGGGTTGTGCCAGTGAGATTTTCCACCTCAGTGTTGGAGATATTCTTGTCGAGTTCCTACCTGACTTTGGGTAATCCAATGACTGCCTAAATTGCTTCTTTGGTGATCATATGAGGTCGGTCCAACTAGATGAATTCATTATGGACCCTGCTCAGAACATATCTAACCATTTCATCCTTGAATTCTAGTATATACAAAATTCCAGTTAACCCTAGGTCTTCAATGATTTGGAATTCCAACTTGATTGTTTCGGATCTGCCCATTATCATAGATTGATACATTCCCTTAATTTCATCAGTGCCTAATTCCTCCAAAGTGCAATGAATATAAGCTCTCACATCTTCCACATATACTATGCTATCGGGAACCCTTGAAAATGCACCAATAGAATCTTCCTTCATTTCTATTTGAGGAACCTCTTTGAAAATAGGTCTAAACCTATCCTTAACCTCAAATACACTGGGATTCACAATGAAAGTAGGAGTAGAGGATGATCTAGATACCATTTCAAAGAAATTCCTGGATAATAATTATTGGTTGAAAGATATTGATGACTTCTTAGAAACCTGTTGGAAATCCCTTTAGAATGCCTTTGCTTGCTTTTGTTCGTCTATGATTCACCTTTGCTTCACTTGGGTTTTCTCAAGTGTTGGGTGAGTGAAAATGAGTCGATTTTCCCTTTTTATTAGTGAGTAAACTATAATTCTTCATTGTCATAAAGGCTTAGCGGTGTACCCTACCAGATGCTAGTTTCATAGCTTTATGTCGAATAAACCTCCATCAATTGTCAATACCACTCTCTAGATCTCTTTCCAGATCTCTTTCAAGGAATATGTAAGATTTGTCATGAATTTTGCAACCCCTAAAGCGTGTGCCTCAGTTACCGGTTGAATTTCCTGTTGGTGTATGAATGCTCTATTCTACCGATGGAGTTACTAGTGTAGTTATTGGTGTAGTTGCATCTCCACTTGGTTCTTTAGACTTTCTAACCCATCTCTTGGTGTGATCTTGATGTAATTCATCTACCTTCTACTTTCCTTTCTCATTTTCTTTGTCATTGCTAATCAGTTTAGTCTTGCTTCTATAGTACTTAGCAATATGACATATTTTGTTGCATGCATAACATGTAACATTGTTCTTTTGAATTGCTTTGACATATTCATTGTCATTCCTTGATCTGCATTGGTTATCCAAATGTCCAAACTTTTTACATGCATGACACTTAACATTCATTATGCAGTCTTCTAACTTATGACCATATTTCCTGCAATTTGTGCATTGACTGGGAACTAAATTGTAGTTTTGATTTTCTCTATTTCTACATTGTTTATCCATATGCCCAAATTTATTACAAACAAAGCATATACCATTAAATTTGTAAGCATTAGATTGCCTTACCAGTTTCCTCTAGTCTGATAAGTTCTACATACTAGTTGTTTTATCTTTATTTACAGTACCGAAGCTTTCACCTTGTTCAAATCCAAGTCCTCTAGAATCTTCATTTTGCCTTTGTCTTCTCAATAGATCATCCAATTGTGCAGCACTAATCCTGAATTTTTCTTTATACTCACTTGCAATGGTCAGATCATTTATCAGAGTCATTATTTGTCTTTCAATCTCTTGTTCATTATTATGGGATTGTACCAATCAAATCTCAACAAATCATTCTCATGAGCCAATCTCCAACAATCTTCACATTTGTTTTTCATAGATAAAACAATATTTTCCTCCTTCTTCTTTCTATCCTCAATTTCTTTTGACATCCTCATAGCTAGGTCTTGCATTTCATTCTTCATGAGCATGTTTTGTTGACTTGGCTTATGACATTGTTCCTTAAGTGCATTTTTCTCTTCATCATCCTGGTTTTGTAAAAGTTCCTTCCTCCTAGCTCAAGCTGATGATAACCTTTCTTTTAGAACAAGAATGAATTCATTAGCATAATTCAATTCATCTTGTAGCTTTAAGTTCTACAACCTTTCAACATCATAATCCTCAAGTGCCATCTCAAGTTGCTTCTCCATAGCCATATTCAATGATTTCAGTTTCAGGATCTTTCTCAAGCTGTTAAACTTCCATCGAGGCACCAGGCTCGGATACCAATTGTTAGAATAGAAGTAATCCAAGAACACTGAGAGGGGAGGTGAATAAGTGTTTTATTGGTGATATAATATTTTGCCTTATTATAACATACACATATAAACTAGTAAGATTTTACCTTATTATAACATACACATATAAACCGGTAAATGAACAAACATATAACATGAAGTAAATAAACCAGCCACATGAATGAACACCATAACACACTGAATTTAATACATGGAAAATCTTAAAGAGGAAAAACAATGGTGGGATTTGTGACCCATAATATCAATTCACTGGCCATATAAAATATATTGCATAGCATGGGGGCCTACACATGCAGGAAGGCACACTGCCTAGAGCACACTGCTCAACACAAAAGAGTCTCACTGACTAAATACTTCTACTGAGATAAGATTGTCATGTATCTATGAAGTGTACCTATTATACCTACAGCTGCAACACAAAAACACTCAATAGATCATTACAAGCATGGTTAGAAAATTTAAAATAAAGAAAGATAAAACCATAGATAGTCTATCTATTACCTCCTAGTAAATGCGAGTATGAATTTTTCTCTCAGATCTGGTTATGCAAATTCTAGTTACTTGAATACACTTATATGGAGGATTTAAATGATGAAGATGCGTAAGCTAGTAATGATAGCATGATTAAGCTAAAATTGAACATGATAACATTGCTAAAATGATAAACTAGAAGCTAGATGCCTATAGTAACAATGTATAAGATGAAAATGAGATGGGATTTGGGATCAAATGAGATGGATTGGGACCCTTTGCACTCCAAAATGGGGTCTATTTATAGGATTTCCCAAGGCTAGGGGTGAGGTGGAAGGAATCAATGGTCAAGATTGATTTAAGATATCAATGGTTAAATTGGAGGAGGTTGGCAAAGGGGTTGGACTAAAGGGAACATCTGTCATCTCTATGGTGACAAGTGTCAAGAGGCTTCTAGAAGAGGTTGGATGAAAGGGAACATGTGGGTAGGTAGAATGGGTTAGGTTTAGGAATGGTTAGGAGAATTTGAATTTAGAAATTCAAATAATAAGAAAAGGCTAATTAATTTCAACAACTCATAATTGATTTGTTTTAATTAATTAAAGGATTAGAAGAAATGATTTTGATGGAGAAGAATTGATTAATTTGAATTAATTAATCAAAGAGGATTATTGAAATGAACCTATTAAATAAATCCTTAGATTTATTAATAAGTAGATGAAAGAGGGGATTTAATCAAATTGTTGATGAATTCAATTAAATTGGGGAGGAGGATTAATTAAATAATCACTTATTCAATTAATTATCTTTAGACCATTTTTAGGTGTATACATTTTGCCCCTCTTTGAAGTTGGGTGTGATGACGTGTTGATTGAAAGAATAATTTCCTTTTGATGTTGATATTGGTTTGATAGAGTGCCCCTACTCTTGATTGCTAAATTTTGGTATGATGATGCCCCCTTGAGAGATCAATTAAGATAATTGATCTTTGGAGTGTTTGCGAAATTGATATCCCGATAGATTTGATTTGATTTCTGCAACTGTGGTTTGATGAAAATGTGAGTTCTTCTATTAGCTTGATGGCTTAGATTGATAAGATTGATAAATCTTGATTGATTAGATTGATAAGATCAAAATTGAGTCTGGTTTCAGGAAGGATACATCCTGTATAGGACAAAGATGACCAGAGTGTCTAGTTTCAGGAAGGATTCATCCTATATAAGACATGATCAAAATGTCTAGTTTCAGGAAGGATGCATCCTATATAAGACATGAATCGAAATTAGATCATCTAGTTTTAGGAAGGATACATCCTATATAAGACATGATAGAATTGATTAGGTTTTAATTGATTGATTTGATTTGATAAGGTTGATTAGATAAAGAACTGACAATTTGCTGATATCAAGTTGCAGAAATTTTTGGATATGCTGATTGTTGATTCTCTTGAGAGAGATAGCATAAGATTTTCATTGGGTCAAAAATATCTAAAGATATATGAGTCATTATTCTGATTGTTTATACACTTGTGATGATACTTTGATGATTCCTACGATAGATTTAACCTTAGATAAAATGAGCTTGTATGATCCCATACAAGAATGAAATGCAAGCTAAAATGCAAATGAAAATGCAAAGCTACGACCAGACCAGTCACTAGATTATTTTACATTTTTGTCATCATTGAGCTTTTGAAATGTGGGAAGTGAGTGCAAACATCGATGGTATAATTAAACCATGATGACCTAAGCACTATTTTACTTGATTTTGATATAGCAAGTTAGCACAAGCATTGAGGTATGATTGAACCGAGATAACTTGAGTGTTGCTTGCATAAAACAGGCAGTATTAATCATTTTAATACATAAATCAGAAATGTCTTCAATGATACTCCAATGATACTCCAATGATCATGTCTCGAGACAAATTTGCACATATTAATGATTAATTTTCAATCAATAGATAAGAAAATTATCATGTTCCTTCCTTGTTCCTCTAGTCAAAGACATCTTGGAGTTACTCAGAAATCCTGATAGCGAAAATCAATATAGAAAAGTTGAAACAATCATGTTAAAATCATTATCCAAAATTATATTATCCACTAAAAAGTGTGTGATGTGCTTAGACTGACTTCGTGATAGCTTGATAATTGATAGTTTGATCTCGTGTTCAATGTTGGATGTGTCTCAAATTTCACTTGATAAGAGCTGTCTAACTGTTATTCTACTTGTTTGATTTAGCTCAAAATGATCAAGAGTTTGCCCCCAGCCAGGTGTATGATTTTGCCCCAAGCTTAGAAACAAAGTTGTTATGATATATCCAATGATCCAAATCATGGCAAGAAGCTACCTAGGATGTCTACGTATGTACAAAGGCTTTATGATGATCAATGTTGATGGAAAATGAATGAATGCAAGCAGGAAGATGGATGAACTAATATATGGAAGAGCTAGCTGATAGATAGAACCTGTTTGCTAGCTTTTCACCATCTATTTTTATTGCACTTTTTCTCATATTTGATTTTTTTTTGGATTTTCTACTTTTTCACTATTTTTGGATTTTTCTAATTTTTCACTGTTTTGGATTTTTATACTTTTCAAACATAAAACTTCTTCAGATGCATGCTATTGATAGGTTCTTCAAGTTGATTTCCATCTTGTGTTGATAGCTGATATGCTCCTGACCCAAATATTGTTGTGACCACAAATGGACCTAACAACTTTGGTTCAAACTTTCCTTTCTTTTCTCGATCTGCATGGTTGCATGGATTTTCCTTTAGCACTAGTTCTCCAACTTGAAAGACTCATGGTTTAACCTTATGATTATAGCTCTAGCACATTCTTTGTTGATATACCTTTAGATGATCAAAGGAATTTTGTCTGTGTTCTTGGATTAGTTCTAACTCTTGTAGTCTAGATGTTTTTTGTTCTTCATCTGGAAGAAGGCCTTTTAAGGATACTCGTAGAGAAGGCATCTCTACATCGATTGGCAATATTGCTTCTGATCCATATACAAGAGAGAAAGGTGTGGCACCTGTTGGTGTGCAGATACTGGTATAGTAGGCCCAGAGAGCAGGGTTTAGTTGAATATGCCAATCTCTTCTAGCATCATTCATTGTCTTCTTAAGAATTTTCAGAATAGTTTTGTTAGATGCTTCTGCCTGCCCATTTCCCTATGGATAATATGGTGTGGAGAATCTGTGCTGGATTTTAAACTTTTCACATAGCTCTTGTACATCCTGATTTTTGAATGGTCACCCATTATCAGTGATAATGGTCATTGGTATTCCATAGCGACAGATGATATAGTACAAGATAAATGCAAAAATTTGTTTTCATGTGATATTGATGAGAGGTACTGCCTCAATCCATTTTGTAAAATATTTTGTAGCTACAAGGATGAATTTGTAACCATTTGATGAGGAAGGATTTATCTTTCCTACTAGATCAAGACCCCCTTGACAAAAAGGCCAAGATGTTTTTAAAGCGTGAAGTTCTTGTGTTGGTGTATGAATCAAATTCCCATGGACCTGACATTATTTGCATGTTCTCACTATCTGAAAAAAATCTCGTTCCATAGTTGGCCAATAATAGCCCAAGCGTATGAATTTTTTCGAAAGGGTAAGACTACTTGAGTGAGTGCCACAAATGTCATTATGGACTTCATGTAAGGCCTTCTCAGATTCTTCTTGTTAGAGGCATCTTAAAAGAGTACTGTCTAAACCTCATTTAAATAGGGTATCTGCAACGAGAGTAAAATGGGTGGATTGGTGAATAAAGTTTCTCTTTTGGTTTTTCAATAAGTCAAGGTGTAGGGTATTTTCTTTCACGTATGTGTAAGTTTGACCATAGTGGGAGGAATCATGTCCAATAAGTTGACAGATGGTTTGGGAATCAAGACAATTATGAGCAGGGTAAAACAATTCTTCCACTAGGAATTCATAACGCTATTGATTTTCCTGTGTCTGAAGGAGAGAAGCAAGTGTAGCCATGGCATCTGATGCTTTGTTGTCATTTCTTGGAATTTGTTCAAAATTTATTTCTATAAAGTATTTCTTGATATCATCCACCATCTTTTTGTAAGGCATCAACTTTTTGTCCTTTGTTTGATAGTCATCATTGATTTGATTGATAACGAGCTGAGAGTCTCCAAAGACTTGTAGTTGTGTAATATTCCATTCTATAGCCATTTTGATACCTGTAACCAAAGCTTCATATTCTGTTGTATTATTGGTGCATGGAAAGATTAATTTGTATGCTTTTGGGATTGTATGACCTTGTGGTGTGATCAATAGAATACCTGCTCCTGATCCATGCTGTGTATATGAACCATCAAAGTATAATTGCCATGTTTTTGTGGTGACTGTTAGAATATCAGCATCGGGAAACTCAATCTATAAAGGATGATAATCTTGAAGTGGTGTCTCTACTAGTTGATCTGCAATTAGTTGTCCTTTAATAGCTTTTTTGTTACAATATTTGATATCAAATGCTTAGAATCATGATCCATTTTGATAGTCATCCTGCCAATGTGGCTTTGCTGAGCAAATACTTCAGATGATCGATTTTAGCTATTAACTTGATGGAGTGAGATAGTAAATAGTGTCGTAATTTTTTAGAAGAAAAAACTACTACCAAGCATGCTTTTTCTGTTGGTGAATAGTTGATCTTGTATCCTTCTAGTGTTCTACTGATGTAGTAGATGGCTCGTTCTTTTCCTTCATTGTTCTATTGTGCGAGAAAAACTCCTAATGATGCCTCAGTAGCTGATACATAAAGTAATATGGTTTTCCTAGAATTGGTGACATTAGAACGGGTGGTTGCATGAGATATGCCTTGATCTTGTTGAATACTTCTTCACATTGATGGTCCCATTTTAAATTAGCATGTTTTTGCAATACATGTGTAAATGGTTGACATATATCTTCTAATTGAGCCACAAATCTTTTGATTGACTAGAGTCTTCCTTGTAGTGATCTTAGTTGACTGATATTCTTGGGAAATGCCATTCCCATGATCACTTTAACCTTAGCTAGATCTACTTCGATTCCTCTTGCTAAAACAATGTATCCTAATAGCTTTCCTAAAGTTATACCAAAAGAACATTTCTTAGGGTTTAGTCGTAGCTTGTATTGTTCTAACCTATCAAATATCTTTTCTTGTATCTCTATATGTTCTTCTCTATTGTATGATTTAGATAATATGTCATCCATGTTGAGATATGGACCAACTAGGACTTGAACCTAGGACCTTCCATCTGTTGCTGGAGTGCTCTACCACTGAGCTACTAGCCCCTCTTGGACTAGTCCATTGTCAGTCTGGGTGTGGCTTATTTCCAACACCAACAGCCCCCCTTAAGCCACACCTCTCGAGTGCTTGGGGCTCCTAGTCTGGACTTGGCTCTGATACCATGTTGAGACATGGACCAGCTAGGACTCAAACATAGGACCTTCCATACATTCTTGGAGTGCTCTACCACTGAGCTACTGGCCCCTCTTGGACTAGTCCATCATCGGTCCGGGTGTGGCTTATTTCCAACACCAACACAATGTTAATTTTGTGGATCATAATTTAAATTTATCTTCTTCTATGTATTATCTATCACTAAATTGTTGTATAAATCTGATTGTCTTCTTTTATGTTGCAGGAGAGGAGGAGCATTTTTATTTTAATGTCCATTGTCACACATTTCATTTAGTATATGTAGTAGGTTGGGTATGTTCAAGCGATGCCTTCACCGACCATGTCTTTTGGACATTACCGATCAAGACATCACTTGATTGTGCCCCCTCACGATAATAAATGTTTGAATGAGAGACTTCATTTATCTCTCATTCAATCATTTATCTTATCGAGGCTATCATGCATTAATACTCCCTCTTAGCTAGGTAAGATAAATGTAAAAGGTATTGGGAGCAATATTCATAAATTGTATGATTCTTATCTTGGGACCATAGTTTCAAGATATGAATTGCCTCTGTTGATGATTCTATTCACAAACTCTTGAGTGGATTGCCTCTATCAGTGATTCTATCCATAAGCTCTTGTGTGGATTGCCTCAGTCGGTGATTCTATCCACAAGCTCTTGTGTGGATTGCCTCAGTCGGTGATTCTATCCACAAGCTCTTGTGTGGATTGCCTCAGTCGGCGATTCTATCCACAAGCTCTTGTGTGGATTGCCTCAGTCGGTGATTCTATCCACAAGCTCTTGTGTGGATTGTCTCAGTCGATCATTCTATCCATGAGCTCTCACGTGGATTGCCTCAGCCGATGATTCTATCCATGAGCTCTTACATGAATTACCTCATTCGGTGATTCTATCCATGATCTCTTATGTGGATTTCCTCAGTCGGTGATTCTATCCACAAGCTCTTGTGTGGATTGCCTCAGTCGACAATTCTATCCATGAGCTCTCACATGGATTGCCTCAGTTAGTGATTCTATCCATGAGCTCTTACCTAGATTGCCTCAGTCGGTGATTCTATCCATGAGCTCTTGTGTGGATTTCCTCAGTCGGCAATTCTATCCACAAGATTTTACGTGGATTGCCTCAGTCGGCAATTCTATCCACAATGTTGAGTTATTGTAAGATCGCCACCTTCCAATAACCTCAAAAATACAAGTGGAAATCATTTGGAAGTCATCTTTTCCTTATGATTTACATAGGGCCCATAATAATTATTAGTATTAATAATAATAATCAATATTTACAATTTTTACCTCACAAGTGCTCAATCTTGATTAGTAAGCTCGCTCTCAATCACAAGGTATCTTGAGTTTCTTCTAGAGAACATATTTTTCTAAACATACGTCTAAATTTCTGACTTCAGCAAGGGACGCTTGTAGTTTAAGTTTGAGAGAACAAGTTCTTGCAATGTGGCCATATTCGAGACTTTCAAGGAGATATCAATCTGATCTTAATTGGATCTTCCTTCAGGTAGTTAGGCTTTATAGAAGGAAACCTGGCTTTGATCCCATGTTAATTTTGTGGATTAGAATTAAAAATTTTCTTCTTCTATGTATTATCTATCACTGAATTGTTGTATAAATCTAATTGTCTTCTTTTATGTTGCAGGAGAGGAGGAGCATTTTTATTTCAATGTCTATTCTCACACATTTCATTTGGTATATGTAGTGGGCTAGGTACGGTCAAGCGATGCCTTGACCGACCATGTCTTTTGGACATGGTCGATCAAGACATCACTTGATCGTGCCCCCTCACGATAATAAATGTTTGAATGAGAGACTTCATTTATCTCTCATTCAATCATTTATCTTACCAAGGATATCATGCATTAACAATCCACATAGTCTTCCATGAATGTATGCATCATGTCATGAAATATAGTTTCCATAGCACTTTGATATGTAGAACTGATGTTCTTTAGTCCAAAATGCATGACATTCTAGTAGAAATTACCCCATGGACAAGTGAAAGCTGTCTTTTCTTGATCTTCAGGTGTTATTTTGATATGATTGTATTCAGAGAAACCATCCATTAGAGAAAACATGGAGTGTCTAGCAGTTAAATTTACAATGATGTCAATGTTGTTAGGATTCCCAAAGATACTGTGAGGGGGGGTGAATCAGTATCTGACTAGTAATAGGAATTTCTTAACTTATAACATGAAAAACATATTAAGACTGTGCACCAGTAAAGCAGAAATAATGCAGCAAATAAGAACAAGAACCACAACATGAAAAGCACACCATAACACAATTTTTTAACGAGGAAACCTGGTGTGGGAAAAACCTCAGTGGGATTTGTGACCCACAATATTCACTTACTGACTCTTACAATAGGGGCCTACACATGCAGGAAGGCCAAGTGCCTAGAGCTCACTGCTTAATTACAAAGGAAGTCACACTGACTTATAAAAATGGATTAAACTAATCCAATGTCTTGTATTGCTTCAGATTAGCATCTACTATGCTAGATTCAATACCGGTTTAAGCTTTGCTACATACATAAACCCTTATCCAATAATTCACATATTAGGTCTGCTACCTTTACATCATATTTCGCATCATACCTCTACTCTTCTCATTTTGATGATCTACAATGATCTCATACATATATGAGTCATATTACAATCTGCCATGTCAGCTTTACAAAAGATTTTAAAATTAATTATAAAATATATTAACACAAAAATGTTGTCGGCCAGGGTGTCGGTATTCTTCTTTGTCAGTGTCGATGTTCCGTGTGCCGGTATAGAGTCTGTTTGCCGGTATCACATGATTGCAAGGTTTCCATCAATGACAATACCTTCAATCACCTACAATTTCTCATTGGAGTGTGCATTTGCCAACAATATCCCCCTTTGGCATTGATGGCAACACTCATGAGAAAAATTCAAGAATGTAGCCAAAAACTGAAGTCCAAAAATATTTCCAAAAAAAACTGTGTCCAAAAATGTGCTCTCCCCTGAGCAGATAATCTTTACTTCCTTCTAACCATTTTTCTCAGCACACTACTCCCCCTTTGACATCAATGAAAAAGGTTGTCATTTGCTATCAATGGAGTCCTGCCTGGATTATTGTAACTGATGGGTTACAATCTGAAAAATGTCTATCAAAATTGAATTTAAACCATTACTGAATGTTTTGTTGTCTCTTATTGCCTCTTGAGAGCTTTGCATTGTATCGGTGAGTATGTGCATTTTCTCTTCTGGTGTCTTTAGTCTGGGAACTGGAGCCTCAAATATTTCTTTTCTCAAAGAAATGAGGTAATCTAGTTTTGGACCAAGTCTGCATTTTAAGTCCTTTGCTTTATCCTTTATTCTTTCTTTGCCCTTTTCTAACTGCTTGATTTTCTCTTCTTGCCCTGAAATCCTCTTCTCTATCTCCAAAAATGAGTCCGATGTACCTATCAGATTGTCAACAATATTGTTTATCTTATCTTGTGCTTTGTTGATTTCCTTGTCTAGATCCTCTGTCAGAATGTTTATTTTACAAGAATCTCTATACAGTTTCTTGAAGTTAAAAAATATCTCTCCAAGTTTTGGTGACAAGGTATCCATTTTCTCCTTATTCTTCTTCACAATTTCCTCAAATAATTTCTATTTTTATTTAATCATTTTGTCTTTAAATGTATCCTCATTTATTTGATAAACAGACAATATGTTTCTGGTGATGAACTTAGATAATGTGTCTAGTTGACCTAAAGAATATTTTTTATCTACAATGCACTTTGGTGCTATCAATTTAAGAATGGGAATTGTATCATCAATAGCCTTATAGGCTTGTGCATTAAATTCTGTGATCTTCTTTATTGAATCCAATAAGACCTTTGTTACATTTGTAGGTCTAAATTTTTCCATAGATGTACCAGATGTTTGTCCAACTGCCTTCACAATAGCCATGCTACCAGTGGTGGTAATCACCTTTCTTGATTCAACCTCTGGTAGGTCAGTCTGTGTTTGCATTTCTACAAACAAAGGTTTAGGCTTTTCAGTTTGGGTCGGTGGCACTGTCTCTGTCTGAACCTATGCTTCAACCTATACTGGTTTCGGTTTCTCTATCTGTGTCTCAGAAGGTTTCTCTGAGCTTTCAATTGCTAGTTTCTCAGATGTATTCTTAGTTTGTCCCTCTGTAATTTCCTTAGCTTAGTCTTCTGATGTTTTTTTAGTTGTATCTACCAGTTTCTCAGTGATATCCACTATCGATTTCTCTGTAGATGTAGGTTTTTCAATGCTTATCTCAACTTCTATATCCGGTGACTCAATAGTCACATCTGTCCTCTTGTCCTCAATGGTTTCTCTATCCACCACAACATTTACTTCTTGAGTATCAATATTTACAATATACAAAACTTTAGACTTAGGATTTGTATCCTCTAATGGAGTCTCTATACTCTTTGTGGCCGGTTGACTGTCAGTAGTATCTACTGGTGGAGTATCTAAAGGAGGTGGGGGTACATTATCAGTTAGTTTAAGGCTTGGAGGACCACCTACCTTACCTTTCCCCTTATCCCTGTCCTTTTGATATACTTTAATAGTCTTTGGTCTGAGTAGTTCTTCCTATTTTTCTTTTTCCACAAAGAATATATCCCATGCATTAGCTATTTCTTCAGAGACTTCTTTTACTCTTCCTTCCATTAGTGCGACATGTCGGTGAGTAGTAGAGAATATTGTCTAGTTTGCTTCACTGATAAGTTTATCCATTTCATTAGTTGAGTTGACTGGATGTACTGCAAGTAGTTTTTCAATCTTAATTTTCTTGTCCAGTTCAACGATTGCTAGCCTTCTAGCTTCTAATCTCCTATATAGATCATTTGGTATTTCATCAACAACTTCCATAAAAAATTTCTTATAAATATCTAAGTGTAAGATTACACTATTCTCTACACTTTCCTTATCATCACCTAATAGTGTATTGTATATTTTGTTGATGTTCTTCGGCTTACCATCCTCTATGATTTGACTCAAAATTTTATCCAATGGAGAAATATTTTGTTTTCCCTTCTTTTACTTAGGAGTCATTTTCTTTACTAGAGGCCTAACTGCCTGTTGTTTTTGTCTGGTTCTCTTTGGTGAAGGTGAGGGTACCTGTGAGGGTTTTCTTTTCCTTTCTACCCTTTTAAATATTGTCGGTATGTCACTCACAAAATAAGTTCCAACCGGTGAAAGATGAGTTTCCAGTTGAACTGTTTCCAACTCACTTTCACTTATACCAGTTTGCTTCAAAACATCTTCCTTAATTGCCTTAACCTATCGGGTTCCTTTTCTCATTGTTTCCTCGACCTTCTTAACCCTTTTCCTAGACTGAATTCCACTTTCTATTATTTTAGCATTTCCAAAAACTTCCTTAGTAGGTTCTTTGGATGCTTCAAGGAGGGCTTTTGCATAAGTTTCAATAATGTTGTCATCTATCACATAGCCCATTTCAGTTACCCAGATAGTTCTAGGGACAACTGCCTCCATCCAAATTTCATCTTTCTTGATTACAAAACAAATTTCTTTATGATATTTGTCCACAATAGCTTGTGATAGTCTTACTCTAGTGTTCATTCGAGCCTTTAATGCTTGAAAATGTTCATTTGAGTTATTCTCTCAATTTTCTCCCATGTTGCTCAATAGATCCAACAGTTGTTTTCCTACCAGAATGTCAAAACCAAAATCTTTTGGACCAATACCAGGTACTTGTTCAGTTGCGTATAGCATTAGACAAACAAGCAAATTTCCAAATCTGAATGTTCCTTTCTTATCTCTTTTAATTTTCCCTAGATTATCTATCAATTCATCTTTGAGCCATTCACATACATCTATTCTTGCATTATCATTAACCATATCATAGGCACTTTTAATACATCGGCTAGAAATTAAGTTCAACCTATTTGCATGTGTAGCTTTATAACCTAAGATCATACTAATAAATCTGACATTGATGTCTTTTACATTGTTTACCCTTAAAGACCTTTTGTCAAAAGTTGCACCAGTTAGGTTTATCACTGTGTCATTTGAGACCTTCTTTGTTTTGTCAGGTCGGCTATTGGTGGAAGGTAACCCTATTACAACCTTGACGGCTTCCTTTGTGATTTTATGGATTGAATCCAACTAGAAGAATTCACCATGAACCCTACTTAACACAATCCTTATAATATCCTTGGGAAAATTAGAGACACTAAGGATTTCGGTAAAACCTAGGGTTTCCACTATCTTATGTTCTGGTTTGATGTTTCTAGACTCATCACAAATCATAGTCCTATACATATTTTTGATCTCATCATCACCTAATTCCTCTATATGACAATGTATATACATCCTAGGGTCTTCAACATATACTACTCCCTTACGAATTTGAGAAAGTGCACCTATGCTATCATCTTTCTTCGCAATTTCAGGAACCAGTTTGAATACAGGTCTAGGGCACTTAACAACCTCAACAATAGTAGGGTTTGCAATAAATTCAAGAGTGGATGAAGATGCCATGATTATAAGTACCTCAATCTACCTTAAGGATGAATGCTTTGATGAATTACTTCACTTCTTCGCTAAGAATGCCTTCATTTGGGAATTTTTGTGCTCTCAAAGGTTGGAATGCTCGATGAATAAAAAATAGCCAAAACACTTGATTTATAATGTTATTTTCTCCAACTACCACATTTAATGCTCACCGGTTAAGTCACAACTTAACTCATTTACCGGTATAGAAGTAATTATAACTTCTTACCATCAATCGATGGAATAATAGCATGTTTATCATTTTGTTGCTAAACCCTCAAGGATTTTTCTTCAGTTAGATGAAGAGTCTCCTATTGGTGGAGTGTTAATTTGTTCTATCGGTGGAGGAGTATTCCCATCAACATTCTGATCTGACTTTCTGATCCATTATTCTGAGAATTCTTGCTTTACCTCTTCAACCTTTTCTTTACCTTTCAAACTAGGACCTTTATTATTTGTTGGTGGGGACTTGCTTCTATAGAATTTTACAATATGTCCAATCTTATTACAAGCATAACAAGTCACATTTTTCTTTTGAATAGATTTCCCATATCCTATGCCGGTATGTGTTCTGCATTGATTAGATAAGTGTCCAAATCTTCCACAAACATAACATCTTACATTCATTTTGCAATTTTCTGAATTATGACCAACTTTGTTGCATTTAGAACATTTACCGGTGGGTGTATTAGTGTTCTGATAATTTCTAGATCTACACTAATTTTCTCTATGACCATACTTGTTACAGTTAAATCATTTCCCATTAAATTTGTAAGCATTAGGTTGTCTTACCGGTTTGCTATGATCATGATTGTTTACAGTACCGGAGCTTTCACCAATTTTAAAGCCAAGTCCATTTGTATCACCATTAGGTTTCTGATTCTTCAGCATGTCACCAAGTTCTTCTGAACTTTTCTTGAATTTCTCCTTGTGTTGATTTGTAGTAGTCAGTTCATTCTCCAAGATTCATTTTTGTCTCATGAGTTCAGTTCTGTCATTTTGTGTATGCATCAGATCTATCTTCAACATATCATTTTCATGATTAAGTCTTGTGTTTTCATTTCCAACAACATTTAGTCTTCTAACCAATTCTTCTTCATTCTTCTTTCTATCTTCAATTCCTTTATAAAACCTCATAGTCATGTCTTGTCTCTCATTCTTTGTTGTAGTGATTTCTTGTCTTAGCTTGTTTACCAAATTATTTAGAGTTTCCTCTTCATTTTCATCATTCTGCATCTTTTCACAAAGTTCTCTCCTCTTGTTCCTTGAAATAGTAAAATTCTCTTGAAGTGCTTGAACGATATCCTGAGCAACCTTCAAATCATCTTCAAGTTTGATATTTTTCACCTTTTCTGCATCATAGTCTGAAAGAGTTGTTTCCAATTGCTTTCTCAAGTTTTCCATCTCTACTAGTGTAAAGATCTTCCTCGAGCTATTAGGCTTTTTAAAATAGAGGACTAAGCTCTGATACCAATTGTTAGGATTCCCAAAGATACTAAGAGGGGGGGGGGGGTGAATTAGTATCTGACTAGTAATAGGAATTTCTTAACTTATAACATGAAAAACATATTAAGACTGTGTACCGATAAAGCAAAAATAATGCAACAAATAAGAACAAGAACCACAACATGAAAAGCACACCATAACACAAAGTTTTAACGAGGAAACCCGGTGTGGGAAAAAACTCAGTGGGATTTGTGACCCACAATATTCACTTACTACCCAATAAGGGAATATTATTCTTACAATAGGGGTCTGCACATGCAGGAAGGCCAAGTGCCTAGAGCTCACTGCTTAATTACAAAGGAAGTCACACTGACTTACAAAAATGGAGTAAACTAATCCTATATCTTGTACTACTTCAGATTAGCATCTGCTATACCAGATCCAGTACCGGTTTAAGCTCTGCTACATACATAAACCCTTATCCAATAATTCAGATATTAGGTCTGCTACCTTTACATCATATTTCACATCAAACCTCTACTTCTTCTCATTTTGATGATCTACAATTATCTCATACATATATGAGTCATATTACAATCCGCCATCTCAGTTTTACAAAAGATTTTACAATTAATTACAAAATATATTAACACAAAAATGTTGTCGGGCAGGGTGCCGGTATTCTTCTTTTTTGGTGTTGGTGTTCTATGTGTCGGTGTAGAGTCTGTCTACTGGTATCACATGATTGCAAGATTTCCATCAATGACAATACCTTCAATCACCTACAATTTCTCATTGGAGTGTTCATTTGCCAACAAGTGTTAGGCAAAGGAAAGTCATTCTTTGGATATGCGTTATTAAGATCTCTGAAGGTTGTGGATATTCTAAGGCTTTTATCTGATTTTGAAATAGGAATGATGTTGGATACCCATTGAAGATAAGCTACTGTTCTGATGAATCTGACATCCAATAATTTCTTTAGTTTTGCCTTGACTAGAAGAGCAATATGAGGATGCATCTTTCTTAATTTATGTTTAACGGGTTTAGCTCTTGGATTAATATTTAAGTGATGCATAATAAGCTCTAGATCTAACCTTGACATGTCTGCATATGACTAGGCAAAATTGATTTGTCATCGTTTGAAGAATTTCTCATATTGTTGCATTTCTTTCTCAGACAAAGAAGTTGTTGGATGAAGAATATTTGGTTGTTCTGTTGTGCCAATGTTAACTGTCTCTATTGGTTCAATCAAAATGGATGACCTTTCTTGATAGTGGTCAAGTAAAGTGTCAAATCTCCCATCTTCTAGCATCTCGAGGAGGTTTTCACTGTTAGATACGTCCTTTGTTTTTACTTTTTCTTGGTCTAATGTTGCCAAGGAATGGTTTTCAGCATTAGACTTGATATTGTTTTCTTTATTTTCACTTTTGCGAGTAGGAGATTTGGCACCCACTTGACTGGAAGATGTGTTGCTGAGATTCCTGGTGGAAGTTGTTATAGGTTTGATTGCATTAAGATATTTAGATATGGCATGGTCATTTTCCCAATCAATAAGTTTAGGGTAGAGTAGAGGTTATTAGGTCCAGAGACAACTGAGAGGGGAGGTGAATCAGTTGTCAAATAAATTCAAACCAAAACAACTTAACCAAACTTAATGCTTAATACCGGTGAAGCAAAATTTATGTCGATAGATAGTTTATCAGTTAATAATAGTACTAGTAAAGATTAATGCATGAAACAGAAAGACAATAACATCCACAACACATAACACCAATATTTTTCCTTGGAAACCCTGTAAGGGGAAAAACCATGGTGGGAAAGCTTACCCACAACTAGATGATACTACTGCAGATAGTATGTGTATACAAATAGGGTCTACAAATGCAGAAAGGCCAAGCATCTAGAACTCACCACTCAAACACAAATAGGAGTCACACTGACTACAATTGGATGGTTAAATTCAATAATGATGTACTACTCAAAATAGCATCTTCATATGCTGGATTTAGTACCAGTTTAGCTCTGATATGCCTTCTTCATACCTTCCTTCAATTTGAATGATGTCTTTGTGTATAATTCTACTTATATTTGCATATACCTTGTTACAATCCTTTCCTCATTCGCATATCGATCTTACTAATAAGATCTTACATATGTACCAAAGCCTAAGACTAATTTTAGTTGGTTGGCTCTAAAAGATATTACAATAAAATCAATTACAAATAAAACAATATCTAATGCATGATGTCAGCTCAATGCATTTACAATAACAACAAAATCATCTCCATAGCATGTCGTGCTTGATCTGGAATAGATAAACCTGTCAGTGCTTATCTTGGACCTATTTGCCGGTAACAACAAATATGCAAACTCGAATATACCAATGAATAAATATTCAAGACAAAGTGTCCAGATGATGTCTTCATCATAACCAAGTTTTTTTCATATCATTCTAAGTGTTGGTGAACAATATATCCCCCTGGTGTACCAGATACCAGTGATTGTGCATAAGTCACTTGCTTGTCGGTGAGCATTGCCAATTCTCCAAGTGCCAGTAGACTGACCAGAGTTGATAAGTGATAATAGGTGTTGACATCAACGACAAAACCATATCAGCATATCTAAAATACCAACAATCTCCCCCTTTGGCATTGATGGCAACACAAGATGGAAAAAACATCAAAGTGTCAAATCAAAAATGCCAAATACCAAAAACCAACAATCTCCCAAAAGAGATCAAAACCAGAAATCAAAATTCAAGTACAGAGAGTAATCAATCTGTCCCAAAATAACAATCTCTCCCCTAGGAGTAACATGTGTTTTTCCATATCAATCTCTCCCCCTTTGACATCAAATGCCAAGCAATACAAAAACCAAGTTCAAATACAAAATACCAACTTATTCAGTATACCAACTACTCCCCCTGAGAAGTAGCTCTCCTCATCAAATCCAGAGTAAAATATTTCTTTGTTAGTTTTGTCGGTTGATGATAGAACTAACAAAGAACCCATTACTATATATTGTGATAACACTGCAGCAATTGGTATATCTAAAAATCCGGTATTACATTCTAAAACAAAACATGTTTCTATGAAACTGAATTTTCTAACGGAAAAAGTTGAAGAAAAGGAGATAAAACTGGTTTATGTGAATACTAAAGAATAGCTTGCAGATATTTTCACAAAACCTTTGCCTAAGGAGACTTTTGAATATCTTACAGATCAGCTTGGAGTCATACCACCACCGATAGAGACTTAGACAATTGATGATTGTCATCAACCGACAGAATTAAAAAGGACAAATCTTTATTCTGGTATTTGATGAGGAAGCTACTTCTCAGGGGGAGTAGTTGGTATTTTTGTATGAACTTGAATTTTGTAGCTTTGGCATTTTATGTCAAAGGGGGAGAGATATCTATGGAAAAACACATTATCTTTTAAGGAGATTTGGTATTGAAAATAAATCTTTGGATAAACACATGTTGCTCCCAGGGGGAGAAATGGAGATTGTTGATTTTTGGTATTTGGCATTTCTGTTTTGGCACTTTGATGGTTTTTCCATCTTGTGTTGCCATCAATGCCAAAGGGGGAGATTATTGGTATTTTGGTATGGTTTTATTCATTGATGTCAACACCTACTGAAAATAAGCACTTTGGAGATCCAACAACATTCACTTGCAAGCAAGTAACTATTGCACAGTTACTGGTATATGGTTCACTGGCAGGATATAATGTTCATCAGTATTTGGAATGATATGGAAGACACTTGGTAATGTCAAAAACATCATGTGGACACTTTTTTTTGAAGAATTAATCATTGGTATATTCATATTTGCATATTTTCTTTTACCGACAAATAGGTCCAGGTTATCTAGGGTTACACTGGCAGGTTTATCTTTTCTAGATCAGCATAGCACACTATGGAGATGATTTATTATTGATGTAAATGCATTAAACCGACATGTTTAATCGATTATTGCATCAGATATTATATTGTTTGTAAAAGGATTTTATTGTAATATATTGAAGAGTTGACCTACTAAAATTGGTCTTAGGGTATGGTATAAATGTAAGATCTTATTTTTAAGACCAAGTGTGGAATGCGAAAAAGAATTGAGTGAAGGAATATGCGAGGTTAAGAAGAGGTATACACGAAGACATCATTTGAAGGTGAAGCTAGGTTTTTGTATAAGCATATCAGCATTACACGAGTACTGAATCCAGCATATGAAGATGCTATTTTGTGCAGTACATTCTTATTGGATTTAACCATCCAACTGTAGTCAGTGTGACTCCCATTTTGTTATTGAGCAGTGAGCTCTAGGTTGTTGGCCTTTCTACATGTGCAGACTCCATTTATGTACACTTACTATCTGTAGTAGTATCATCTGATTGTGGGTAAGGTTTCCCACCATGGTTTTTTCCCTTACAGGGTTTCCACGTACAAATATTGGTGTTATGTGTTGTGGATGACTTTATGTTTGTGTTTCATGCATTAATCTTTACCGGTATAGCAATTTACTGTTAACACTGTCTACCAACATACTTAACTGGTTTACCAATATTAAGCATTAAGTTTGTTAATTGGTTTTTGGTTTGAATTTATTAGACAACTGATTCACCCCCCCTCCCCCTCTCTCAGTTGTCTCTGAGACCTAACACCAACTACTCCCCCTGAGAAGTAGCTCTCCTCATCAAAGCCAGAGTCAAATATTTCTTTGTTAGTTCTATTGGTTGATGACAAACATCAACTATCTAAGTTTCTACCGGTGGGGGTATGACCCCAAGCTAATCTCTGAGATATTCAAAAGTCTCTTTAGGTAAGGGCTTAGTGAAAATATCTGCAATCTGCTCTTTAGTATTCACATAAACCAATTTTACTTCTTTTGCTTCAACATTCTCCTTTAGAAAATTTAGTTTGATAGAAACATGTTTAGTTTTATAATGGAGTATCAGATTTTTAGATATATCAATTGCTACAGTGTTATCACAATAGATAGTTATAGGTTCCTTGTATTTTATCTTTATATCCTTCAACATTTGCTTAAGCCATAATACCTATGTATAGTTAGTTTCTACTGCAACATATTCTGATTCTATTGTTTTTTATTAGAGTAAAAGCAAGTTTTGAAGGGGCCTCGAAACCCTTTAAAAAAGGACCTTACAAGAAAAAAGCATTAAGAAACTAGGAGGAACAAACATTAGGAAAACCAACAAAATAACTAGAAAAAAACAGCTAAAGCCCCAAAAAACTAGCAAAAAACCAGCCAGACCCGACAAAAGGAACTAATTTATGTTTTTTAGGGCATTAGTCAAGTTATTTCTAATCCCATACAGGGCTTTGATATTATCCCTAAGATTAGGGATATCCTTTGCAAAAGCAGCAACAACTTTCTTAACACTCGATCTAGTTCTCTTTGCAGCTCCACCTGGTGTAGCTTCCCCACTTCCAATATCGATTGCATCTTCATCCATTTCAAGGTCCACCACTGGTTTGGGAGAGTTAGATTTATCGAGGACCTTCAAAATATCCTCTAGGTTTTTTGTAATAGCAGACAAGATATTCGAGATAATAGCCAGCAGGTTTTTCATTGCCACTTACCCTTCTTCTAGATAGTCAATCTGAGAAACCATTTTTTTAACTTTTTCCTCCATGTCCTGCTTCCATTGCTTCTGATCCCTGTGATCTTCCTTCCTTTTCTCATCCATCTATTTTTCATTTTTTTCTAGGTTCTTCAATAGTGCATATGTCCATTTGTCATAACCCAATCTAGCCTCAGTGAGTTTTTTAAGGTTATCCAGGAATAACCCTTCTCCAGCACTTTCCTTATCCTCACTCAAGCTAACCTTATCCATATCCTTCTTGGGTTCCTTTTTCTTCTCCCTCTCATAATTCAAATCTTTTTCCTCATTATCCTTATCATCCAAATCCACCCTAGGTTGGTTGTTGTCGTTGCCTAAGCTAGCACTATGAATTGGGCTATCATTGTCGAATTCATTATCACCTTCTTCATCCTCTACACCTACATCCTCATCTTTCCAACTATCCTCACCCTTTGACTCGTCTGTTTCCATTTCACTACCCTCTTTTCTAGTTTCCTCTATGTCATTCTTATCATCATGGGGTTTCATCCCAGTGGCACTCTTGCTTTTTTTTTAGAAGTAGCCTCCTCCTTGTCGGGTTCCCCTTCCTCCAGCTTTCTCTTTCCTTTCCCTGGAGAAGCGGATAACCTCTTGTTTTCTTCCATGGAAAGGGTTTTACAGTGCTCATAAATGAGCAGTAGGAGCCCACAATGGAGCACCAGTTTGAGGGATTCTTGTTGTGTTTGTTGAGAGACCCAGAAAGGGACCTGAAAAGATAGTAGGGCAGGGAGACCCTATTCTCATGTCTGAAGTGGTTTAATAACACAAAGTGATAAGTGTGGGCCCTAGAAAAGTGGCCCTCAACAATTATGTATTCCATTATGGCATTCAAAACCCAGCCCCATATTTTCTTGATATTGGAGGCTTCATAATAACCCCCTGTGGTTTTTCCAATTTTAGCCCTCTCTTTTTCTTTATGCGGGAACATATTTACTACATTATTGGAAACTTTAAGATCTCTAAAAAAATTGAGCCCTTAGTGGGGCATACCTGTCACTATTGTGATGAGGCCCGCGTCCAATTTGAACCTCACACCATAGATTTTAAAGGACCTATTACTCCGATTTTAAAAAAATTTGGAGACTGCAATATTAACCCTACCTTTGACATAATCAACCAACTTCTCCATGAAACTCGTTAGGGATCCTTTTTGTAGCTTCGCCCAAACTTTTGGCATATCCTTCCATCTAGACATGTTGTTTGGTTCCTCCCTCCTTAAATCACCTCCCATATTCAATTTTAGACTTTCATTTCTATTCTTCTACAAACTCAAAACTTTCTTCCCATTGTCTCTCGAAATTTTGAAAAAGATGACCCACAAAGTGTGTGAAGTGATATTATATTTGATTTGGATTCTAACACTTTTCCAAGTAATCATTACCTTTCTATCAATGCATAAATTACTCATATAAACTATCATGATTATGCGGTCCTTCTTTCCCCATAAATCTGTCCTTTTTGAGGAGCTTATTAATACTCATATTAATGTCTTCCCCATGCCAAATTGTTTGAGAATCGAAGTCAACACCTAGGTTCACCAGACAATCCGCCACCATATTTTTCTCTCTAAAAGCATGTTCTAATATTATTACTTTAAAACTATAAATAATTTCCCTAGCTTTCAAAATAATATTTTCAATGGACTACGATGGCTCGGTTTCCCCCTTCAAACACTTAATAATATTAAGTGAGTCTCCCTCAAGCCATAATTTATCATGATTTAGGTTCTTAGCAATAATAAGAGTGTTCAACGCAGCTGAGGCTTTAGCAAAATGATTGGTTTGACTCCCCAAAGGATCAGCAACCGCCACAAGGCAGCTTCCAACAAAATTCCTGACAATGCCCCCATAACCAGCTTTACTTGGATTCCCTTTAGAAGCCCCATCAAAGTTGGCTTTTATCCATCCCTGAGGTAAAAAACACCAAACAAGACCTTCTCTACCCTTCTCCTTACTAGATTTGGTAGTGGAAAGGTTCCACCTGTCATTGAAGTCTTCTTTAGCAACTGGTCCACCATCAATACCATTGATGCATTCAAAGATACTCTTGTAAATTTTATCCACCACCACTTTAGGGATGTCAATTTTATCCCTAAAAATCTTGTTGTTGCGCTCTTTCTAGATATTCCAAATAACATTAGGGAAGGTAAGTTTCCAAAGCTCCAAAATATTTGGGTTGGAATTAGGGCAGTGCCATTGCTGCCAAAATTCCCCTAGAGAGTTCAGAAAAACCCAACTCAGCTTCCACCTACTTAAAATGATTTTCCAAATTTCCTGGCTGAAAGTACACTGATGGAGAATATGGCTAGAAGACTCTTCTTCCCTACAACAAAGAGAGAACCTATTAGGAAAAAAAAATCCACTCTTTTGAAGGTTGTCCAGAGTTAATACCTTGTTTTGGATAAAGATCCAAAAAAAGATATTAATTTCTTATTCCAAACTTGCTTGTCGGTGAGCATTGCTAATTCTCCAAGTGCCAATAGACTAACCAGAGTTGATAAGTGATAATAGGTGTTGACATCAATGACAAAACCATATCAACATATCCAAAATACCAACAGAGGTAAGGGATCTTGGGGTTGGGATGTTTCAAGGATATCAAGGATTCAGATGATGTATTAAAATTTTCAATATGTATGTCGATGTCTAGAACAGTACTCTCATTAGAATGACTTTGCATAAGAAGTTCCTGATCATCCTCGGTTAAGTCCATGTTAGCCGAATGTGATTCTAATTCAAGTGAACTAGTTCCTGACATTTGTCCTACATACGTGTGAACTACATCGATTCCTACATCTTCTTCAAAGCAATTTTCTTCAACTGATTCTTTAGAGTGATAGGAATCCCATTCCCATTCATTAGAATCTGTATCACTTGTAGCCTGTAATCTACAGATTTGGTCATATAACATTTCTTCTTCTTTTCTATCTATAGTTTTCCTTCTTTCATATTCAACTTCTTCAGGACTGAGATTGAGTTATGTCAATCTTGCTATGAGCTCTCCTTGATCAATACTAGGTTCATGTTTGTTTTGATTGAGATTTAATGTTGATTGAGAGATATCATTGGTTTGTTTCTCTTGTTGATTTGAGGATTGCTTCTTTTCCCATTTCATGTTTGTTTATGCTTGTTTCTTAGCAGATTTTTCTTCCCTTTCAATTGCCAATTGTTCTTGTCTGTTTTCATATTCATCTTGTTGTTGACTAGGAGATGTGTTTTCTGGTAGAGTGACTTGTCCACATCCTAAACCTATTTTGTCAGTAGTCTACTAAGTATGAGGTTGAATAGGTTCTGAGAAACCTTCTTTTATTTTTCCTATAGGACCTATTCTGGTGTATCCCATCCTTCGAAGAATGTTGAATCATTTTCCATATTTATTTGTAGGTATTCTGACATTGTTGACCTTTTGTTGAACTCCTTCATCTTTGTATAGCCATTGTAGCACATATTTGTCTTTTGTCTCCTCTAATAAGGTTCCAACACTAATGAATGCTCCATCAAATATCAGAAGATGTTTCACAATTGGTTGTTGTTTAGAGTTTGATGGTTTTCCAAAGGATTTAGGAGAAAGTGGTAATTGTGATATTGAGTATTCTCCATTCCCTCAGTCTCTTAGCTGCATTTGTTTTTCCATGCTTGTTGAAATAGATGCAAATGATTGTTCCTTGGATTGTGTGTTTGACATTGTTGCCTCCCTATTATGTGGAATAATTACTTCTTGAGCCATTTTTAGATTGCTGCAGTATTGGAATGGACTTGCATCTACAGAGATTGTGATTTCTTGTTCCTCATAGGGAAATTTGACACATGATGATATATTGATGGTATAGCTTGTAATTCATGTATCCATGGTCTTCCTAGGCGTACATTATATGATAAGTTGAAGTCTAGAACTTGGCATGCTATGGCTTTCTATAGAGGTCCCACTCTGATGGGTAGTATCACAATTCCCTTGGAGGAACGTTCATATTCATCATAGGCTTTTATGGTGATCCTTTTCTGGACATCAACTGCATCTTCTAAATATCCTAAGGCATGAACAAGACTCAATGAGAAAATATTTAGGCTAGCTCCACCATCTATTAGAACACGCTTAACTCATGTTTTGTGAATGAGGACTTCAATATGCAAAGGAGTGTTGTGAGGGTGTTGCAAGGACATGTCGTCTTCTTCAGTGAATGATAAGAAATGAGGGGTTCTGAGGTGTCTCACCATAGTTTGGAATTGATCAATATAAATATCTTTGGATACCGTGGTATCTACTAATGCTCATTCAAGAATTTCTTTATGCGCGGGTGAAAGCTTTAAAAGTTCTAAGATTGATATTTGTGTGGGTGTTTTCTGCAATTGTTCCACTAGATTGTATTGTTTTGTTGTAGCGGATGATGTGTTTATTGTAGGACCTGGCAAAACAAATTTGGCTTTGCTTCTTGTGATAACCTGAGCATGTTCTTGATTTTGTTTTTCTTTAACTACAATCACTTTCACCACATTGTCATATGTATGAGCATAGTTTACCTTTGTTTTACCCTTACCATTGTTTGTTGTTGATGATTTACCTTTCTCATAGTTTGGAAGCGGAGTCTTAAAAGTAGTGTGCGATTCATTTGTTGTATGTCCATCCATAGTTATTACTCCATTATCAATCAAATCTTGTATGACATGTTTCAACTTATGACAATTATCTGTGAGATGTCCCTTGTTTCGATGGAAATCGCAATATTGATTATCATTCCACCAGGGTGGTTTTATTTTAGGTTTTTACTTCCTTTCTTCTGGAAAAGAAATCAATTTGTTTGCGATAAGTGTTTTTAATGCTGACCCTAGGGGTTCACCAATGTCTATAAATTGTCTTCGAAAGAAAGTTTTAATAGTTTCTTTTTGGTGATTGTTGTTTTGTTGTGCCGCTGTTGAGTGAGTAGATAAATTGAAAACCGGTTTCTTTGGTTTTACATTGTTGTTATCTACTATTCCATCATTAAATACATTTTGATTTCTATTCCAAAACTTTGGCTTGTCATTGTGATTGTTGTTATTGTTGTTGTTAGGAGGATAGACTCCTTCTTTGTATATTTTCAATTCACCTTTCTTTATCATGGCTTATTCCATTATGATTCCATTATTAACCATTTTTATGAAACTTTGATTTCCTTGCATTTTTAAGTAATAACTCATTTGATCATTTAAGTTGTAGATAAATATATCAATTTTTTCATAATCTGGCATGCTATGAGGATACCGCGAAGGCAGCTGTCTCCATCGTTGTAAAAATGTCATGAAAGGTTCTCCACTCTTTTGTTTGGCGTTACACAAGTCTATCATTGTTACTTCATGTTGTATGTTGTAAGAGTATTGTGAAACAAACTTATCCACCAACTTTGAAAAATGATCTGATTCCAAGTGAGAGTTTGGAGAACCATTCCATAGCTAGTCCAGTTAAGCTTTTCAGAAATAGTCTCATTAAGTAGGTATCCTCATGTGCAAACTCCATACTCATTGTACAAAATTCTCGTATATGATCCCGAGGGTCAGAGCTTCCATCATATTTTTTGTATCTAGGAGTTTCAAAACCTATAGGAAATGGTATTATGTTTATATTTCTATTGAATGGATAAGGAAAGATTTCTTGAAGTGAGTATCGTCTAACATTTCCTCTTTGCATATCTTGAATTTGTGTTTGCATTGTTTGTAGTTTTTGTGTGAGATTCATGATAGGATTATCAACATGATTTTGTATTCTAGGAGGATCTTGATCTCTTCTTGGGTCATCCCTATTTCTTCTTGTATCTTCAGTGGGTTAAATGTTATTCAGAATTTCTACTTCCTTTTTTGGGAATGTAAGTCTCTTCATTGGTTCTGGTGTTACAAGGAATTGATGTGTTATTCATTTTGAGACCAAAGATGTCCTCATATTGTTTGTTATTAGGAGGAGGATCAGTTTTCTTTTGTGTCAATTTGTTTACATCAAAATCTTTAGGGAGTGTAGCACCAGATTTGGCTAACATTAGAAAATATTTTTCTTTTTCTTCCTCCAACAATTTTTCCATAAATTTATTGAATTGCGGATCTTTTTTGATGTCTCTAATGTTTTGTTCTATTATTTATCCTTCAACTTGTATTTCATCTTCATGTTCCATGATTGTAGTTGTTTCTAATGTTTCAATTTCAGTCTTTGTGATTCTTCGTCTCTGAGCTCTAGTTAGAATGTCCATACATGTGTGTTAGATATTGTGCTATAATTTGATTGCCCAAAAGATTTTTTGGGTAAGTGATCAATTGTCAAGGTAGATACGTTAGAATGATATGACACAAAAAGATGATTCAATTGTTTACAGGTTTACAAGTTTTTTGATCTTCAATTTAGGAGTGCAATGACGGTGATTTGATAAGAACCAAGTCCAGTCAGAAAGATATATCCTACGATGTGGGACAAGATTATCCTGACCAAATGTTTCAATTTTGTGATAAAGGATGATTGATCCTGATGAGAAACTATGTTTGAGTGATCATTTTATCAAAAGGGGTGATAATGCACTTTGAGATGTTTAGATCTTGAGGGTGAGCACTTGAAACTCTTAAGGCATTTATCTTCTAGAGTCTGATTTTGACGGATGATAACTCGACCAAGAAAACCAAGGAGACAATTTAAGCACAGAATGATAGATAACAAATGTTCATGAATACTGCAAACTGACCAAGCAAAATGATAGACTTGAAAAATTCATGCAAAGTGGCAGCTCTGGGATGATAAAAATAGAGATTCATACGACACTTCTTCCTGAACCATACGACAAAAGATAAAATACTAGATGACAAATCATAAATTTCCCTTGAAAAAGAAGAATCTCATACAACAAAACTTTATGAACCATACGACAAAATATTTTCTCGTACGACAAATCACCTGACTCGTACGATAGAGAACGAGATAATGAAAAATATGTTTTGTTTTGCCAAATTTGGATTAGTGAATTTTGATGTTTTGCTTATGTTTTCCAGTTTTAGATGTCTGATTTTTCAATTTAGGGATGAATACATAGGAAACACATGATATGATCAGTGACTCCAAGCATGTTAAACCCTAAGGAAATTGGATGAGAATAAAAATCTTTGCTTGCTGACTTAGGTACACACCCACTAGCTAATCAAAATATGGTCGTTGAGTCTCACACAATGAATTCTCAACGCTATATTATCCGACTCCAAATGCTAATGGGGGCAAAATATGGAAAGTGTCTTGGGAGAGTTACTATCTCTCTTGCACAAATATTATCACCCTTTCATAGGTGAATCGGGTAGCTTTTATTTTAACCAGCACTAGTAAGGGATCCATTCGGCGCGTCGGGGTATAATACTCAATTAAGAGGTCTCCCAGCCTTGAAAACTAAGGTTTGATATACCCAAAGGTACAGAGGAGAGCTATTCCTGAGCATTGTGGTTGACTTGATTTTCATCAAATCACATTTATTTTATAGTGGATTGGATTACTTGGCGTTAGCCATTCCTACTTAGGTCGTTCCCCTCTCACCGGCCTTAATGGCTAAGAGTTATTACTCTTCGAGAGGGCAGGCCTGCTAAAGAAATGCACTAAAGAAAGCAAAATATGAGTCTAGCTTTTTGATCACCTAAGAAAGGTGAGAGTATATTCACCTATCATTATAATCACATAAGACATGATGGTTCATTTCCCCTAGCAAAATTGAAGTGTGCCTAGAAAACTTAAATGAATATTCCAAGTTTAGTTGAATTCATAAGCAACCTACAAAATAAATTCATTAGTAGTCACTTATTGGTTTTTGAATTATGTCTTTGACAAGCGTATTTTCATCAATCATCCTATAGAAAAGAGTTAGGCTACCTAAAAATCTCACAAACAGAACAAGATTAGCATCAGCAATGATCAAATGAAAGCATGAAAACCTAAAATACACTCTGCTCTCAGAACTCAAAAGCAAAATTTTGTATGACGAGATTTATGAGCTCGAACGATACAGATTTAAATTTTAGACAGAAGCCAAATAAGACTCGTACAACACAAGGTTTACCAGCCAGAAATTTGTACAACATGAATTTAGCTCTCGTACGACAAGGTAAATTAGCTCATACAACACAAGATTGAGCTAGTACAAGTCAGAATGAAGTTTCATCCCAGACAAGAAAGGAGTTCGTATGAGTTGGAAAATCAACTTGTACGACATTCTGATTCTATCCTGACAGAGATGGAGGTTTGTTGAAGCTTGAGAGGCCAAAAATGATGATTTCAACCCCATGGTGGGTGCCAAAATGTCGTGTATCTATGAAGTGTACTTGTTATACCTACAATTGCAACACAAAAACACTCAATAGATCATTACAAGAATGGTTAGAAAATTTAAAATAAAGAAAGATAAAACCATAGCTAATCGATCTATTGCCTCCTAGTAAATGCTAGTATGAATTTTTCTCTCAGATTTGGTTATGCAAATTCTGGTGACTTGACTACACTTAAATGGAGGATTTAAATGATGAAGATGCATAAGCTAACAATGATAGCATTATTAAGCTAAAATTGAACATGATAACATTGCTAAAATGATAAACTAGAAGCTAGATGCCTATAGTAACAATGCATAAGATGAAAATGAGATGGGATTTGGGATCAAATGAGATGAACTGGGACCCTTTGTGCTCCAAAATTGGGTCTATTTATAGGATTTCCCAAGGCTAGGGGTGAGGTGGCAGGAATCAACGGTCAAAATTGATTGAAGATATTAATGGTTAAATTGGAGGAGGTTGGCGAAGGGGTTGGACTAAAGGGAACATATGTCATCTCTATGGTGACAAGTGTCAAGAGGCTTCTAGAAGATGTTGGATGAAAGGGAAGACTTAGTGACAAATGTCAAAAAACTTCTAGAAGAGGTTGGATGAAAGGGAACATGTGGGTAGGTAGAATGGGTTAGGTTTAGGAATGGTTAGGAGAATTTGAATTTAGAAATTTAAATAATAAGAAAAGGATAATTAATTTCAACAACTCATAATTGATTTGTTTTAATTAATTAAAGGATTAGAAAAAATGATTTTGATGGATAAGAATTAATTAATTTGAATTAATTAATCAAAGAGGATTATTGAAATGAACCTATTAAATAAATCCTTAGATTTATTAATAAGTAGATGAAAGGGGGGATTTAATCAAATTGTTGATGAATTCAATTAAATTGGGGAGGAGGATTAATTAAATAATCGCTTATTCAATTAATTATCTTCAGACCATTTTTAGATGTATACAAAAATAATAATGATGAACTCACAAAATGCATCTGCAATGCCAGAAAGATTTCTGATTATAGCTCTATTTTGTACTAGTTCATAAACCCTAAACCCTTTTACCGGTAACTCCCTTACTCTAAGAAATATTTACAAATTATTTACTGACCATTGCATGATATTACTTTCGCATACAAATGATCTACATACATATCCTTTACATCACTTTTCTTCTCCACATTCATGGTATTCATTGTCCTATATAAAAATGACCTAATAAACTGACTTATATACCCTTTACAAATAACATTCCTTATGTTGGCTTACAACACATTACAAAAGATATTCAATGTTGACTCTATACAATAATTACAAAATATTTTTACAAATAAAACCTTTTCCCAGATCCCTGACTGATGTCGGCTTCACTGAAGTGTTGAATGTTGGTGTTGGTGTCGGTGTCTGTCGGTATTTGTCGGTGTATGCTTTCTACAGAATCTTGTTGCCATCAATGACAACACATGAATCCAATGAGTGTCAATTACCAACAACATCATCTTGGTATGCTTCTCTATGGCCCATAATTTTTCACCCCTTTGATCACCCATTAGGACATTTGTGTCTAATCTCTCTCCATTTCTACTAATATAGGAATACCAATGTTGGAATCCAAGAACACTAAGAGGGGGGGTGAATCAGTGTTCTACTGGAATGATCAATTTTAACCTTATTAAAACATGCATACACCAACCGGTATACCGATACATATATAATTGAAAGAAGTAAAGAAACCAATAAGTCAATCACATAAATGAATACCATAACACACATAATTATACATGGAAAACCTCAAATGGGAAAAATCAAAGTGGGATTTGTCACCCACAATATCAATCCACTGGCCATATGAAGATATATTACAAAATATAGGGGCCTGCACTTGCAGGAAGTCTTACAGCTTAGAGCACACTACTCAATCATAAAATGAGCCTCACTAACTACATACAAATCTAGACTACAATCCGAAGAAATGATTGAACTCCAAAGATAACATCTTCTATGCTTGAATATAGTTCTAGTTAAGCGTTGTCTATTCCAGTCTGAAACCTTAAACCCTTTACCAAAACAACCCTTATATAAATATCCTCACATACATAATCACTCTGATATATTTCACATTACATCACATCATCCTATTCTCTTGTAAATCCATATCATATCATATTTCAAAATGATCTAACCCAGTGACCTATATACCCTTTACAATTTATCATGCCTTATATCGTCTTACATGGATAAATACAATATCAATATACATATTGCTAGAAAACATAAATACATGAATATCAAAAACAATTTCTAATGCCAGATCCAAAAGATGATGGCCTCCAATACCAATAACATGATTCTTAACCATGTCGGCCTGCATTGCTAGTAACCAAGGAATTCCTTTCAACCTGTCGGTGTCGGTGCCGGTGTCAGTGAAGTGTATGTGAAGTGCATGTCGGTACACAATTAACCCAAAACATGAAGCCAAATAAATTTCTATGTTTCCATCAATGACAACAATCTCAATTGCCAACAATCTCCCCCTTTGGCATTGATGGCAACACTCATGTGAAAAATGGTCAAGGTTTCCAACTGTCAGTTTCATCCTGAACCTGCTCCCACTGAGCTAAATATCCATCAATGCAAAATACTCCATACTTCCATAGTTTCACCTATACTCCCCCTAATGTATAGAACTCCCTTTTTATTTTTCACATCTATATCACTCCCCCTTTGACATCAATGCCATCAAAATTTACAAAAAGGATACCAAAAATCCAAAACTGGGATGAAGAATGAAAGATATTGTACAGTGAATATCCCAAAAATACCTTAACGGAGCTTAATATATTTGAAAATTTCCAGATAGGCCTTCTCCAAAAGCTCTCGATAAGTATCCCAACCAAATTTGAAAGTGCTGGAAATAGATACAAGTCCATTTAACATATGGGCAAATGACTCTTTCTCATTTATCTTTTCCAGTGTGGGCTTACCAACCAGATCTATATACTCCTTATGTACACTAAGTGAATCCAATCAGGGACTCACCAAACCTCTAAGACTTCTAGATCTTCTTATGATTTTGTCTTTTTCTTTCTCAAGAGAAGAAACTTGAGCTTCCAAAACCAAATATGACCATCAATGGATGTAGTCAATGAATTCAATCCATCAAAAGAATTGGCTATACTTGCAATTTTCTCCTGAGATTCCTTAACTAAATCTATGTTACAACATACTCTATAAATATTTGTACACTTCTTTAAAGAATTGTCTATTAATTTCAAATTTTCATTAATCTTCTTCCTCTTGGACTCAATCACTTGATCAAATGTAGCTCTTTTTGCCTATGTGGACCTCTCCAGTAAGTGTCGGTTTTAAATTGGCTGCAAGGATTGAAAATCCTTTAAAATATGTTCAATGATTATCTTAAGCTTGTCGAATGGGCTCACTTCTCTGTCAAACTTGCACTCTAGGACTAGGGTATGCAAAACAGTGATAGACTGATCAATAATCCCTTTATCTATAGATCCCCCCTTCATCATTTTCTATGCATCCATCATCATGAGTTTAGTAGAACTCATCTCGATTATGTTTTTCTTTTCAACCCGTGAGGTGTCAATTGACAACAATGATGGACTCACTACTGGTTTCTTACCAGATTCCTTTTTCTTCTCCTTTGATGATTTAGCCTTTATAATTTCCTCGCTTGCACCGGTGGCTTTTCCACTTGTCACAGTCTCAATAACTATTCGTTCCTCGCTAGGAACTGTAAGCTCATCCTATACATCTTTATCCGAAGTATTGTTATCCTCAACATTATTATCTTGTACATTATCAACCTTTACACTCTATGTATTTATCGGTATCTCAGCATTTGTCTGTACATTTGTATCTATCAGAGGCTTAATTTCCACTATCTTAATGTTTTTCAAAATTGATGGTGAAGTACCCATAATACCCTTTCCTTTTCCTTCAACCAAGATGTCTGCAATATCTTTCTTAGTTTCCAGTGAAGTATAAAAACCACAATTCTCTTCAAAGAACTTAACCCATGCCTTGTTGGTCTCCTTGATTATCTCATTGACCCTTCCTAACATAAGACTAGTTATTCTATGTTTGTTGTTAAAGATTTTCCTATCTGCTACCTCAAGTGTCTTATCCATCTCCTCTAGAGAAATAGAAACACAAACAGATAAAAACTATTGTATCTTTATATGCTTGTCTTCTTACATTGCTAATAATCTTCTAGCATCTAGCATATCATACAGTTTTGTCGATATTTGGTTTTCAATTTCTATCAAGGCTTTCTTATAAATATCCAAATATAACAATACTACTTCCTCTACTTCTCTTTGTTCATCATCCTCTAAATTTTCATAATAAAACTATACATTCTTTAACATACCATCTCTAGCAATCTCATCAACTAACTCTACACTAGTCTTTGGTGGAATGATAGTTAAATTACCAGATTCAATTGCCAAATCAATATCATCCTTCTTCTTTCTCCTTCCAATACCAGATGTGGTTGAAGGTGTTTCTTTTGGTGCTTTATTCTATGCCAGTACCTTGATAGTAACTTTCCTAACCTGTTGTTTCTTAGCCTCTACCTTATTTTCTTTAGTTTTCTTCCTTATTACCCTTTTGAATGCCAGGGGTGTGTCATCTTCAAATGCAAATTTTGCTGCAACAGGATCAATGAATATTTTTGGTACTTTTCTCTTCCTGCCTTTCTCTGGGACATCATCAATCAATGCTTTAATGTCCTGAGAAACCTTTTCAATAAGCTTACTTGTCTTTCCTTCCTACTTCTCTCTCTTCTTCTGGTTGAACTCGGTTTCAACCTCTTGTGTCTTCTTCTTAGTAGTGCCAAATGTTTTTATAGTTTCATCTACTGGTGCATTAATTAACATCTATGCATAAGCATCAAATCTAAGCATCAACTTCATAACCCATCTCCTCAATCCAAATCTTCCAGGGTTTGACCGCTTCCATGAGTGTTTCATCTTTATTATCCATGAAGAATATGTCAGTTGAGTATTTCTCAACAATGTACTTTGATAGACTTATAAAGCACTGAGAGGGGGTGGTGAATCAGTGACACCAAAAATAATACTACTTTAAACACTGACCAGTAGATATACTTAACAAGTTTGTTAAACACTATGCATGTAATCCAAAATGATATTAGTGCAACCATAATAAGTAAACATCCACCATAACACAAGTGTTTATACGTGGAAAACCCAAATGGGAAAAACCATGGTGAGATGAGACTCACAAGTTAACTATCTACAGTAATAGGTAACTGACTAGTTAAGGTCTACAAACATGCTCTGCTAGGAGTGAAACCTGTTAAAGATCCCAAAGATCTATTAGGAGATATACCCTTTTAAAGGTAGTACCCTTGTAGGAGTAACCTCGGTAGAGGATTTCTGAATTCAAACTAATGGATCACCTGGTTAGAGGGCTTATAAAATGAATTGTGTTAGAGCTTACCCAGTTAGGGGATTTAACTGTTGTACTGATAAGAAAACAAGTGGTGTGATCTAGAAGTAGCACAACTTGCTTGAATAGATCCTCTTTTGTGCACTCAAAACTACATTACCAACATACTTTGTGACAACTTTTCTATCTTCAAATCAAATCATCTCATATCATATCTCATCACACATATAAAATAGTTCATCATAATGTCATTATATAGATATTTAGATTCCATGTCGGCCTTAGGAATTATATCACAATTTCCTAGGTGTAGTATATCTTTGACATACACAACTCCTTCCAAGACACAGGAAAAAGCCCCAACCGAATCATCTAGGGTAGCTACATGTGGATATCACTTGAAAATCTGCCTGGGACGGTCCTTCACCTCAACTACAATCAAATTTGTAACAAAGATAGGTATAGATGATGATCCTGCTTCCATGATTGAAGATAAATACCTATGAATCTCTATCAGTGAAAAACCCTAAAGACCTCTTCCAATCGCTGGTGAAATCGCTCAAGAAGATATCTAATCACACTAAATCGCCCTTAATCTCTCTGAATTTCTCTTAATTGCTCTGACTACAAGGTGATAAAAAATGAAGTAGATTCATCCTTTTATCCTTCAAGAAAAACCCTAATCTTTCATTGACATCAATGACTTCCGGTGGAAGATACCGGATCTCGAACAAACATCTCCATGTCGAATAAGAATTTCCAATGTCTAGAACATCTTCTAGAACCTCTTCCTGGGGCATATGTAGCATCTTCATGAATTTTTCCTACCCCTAAGGTATCTACCTCAGTTACCAGTTGAGCTACCTATCGGTGAAAGAGCAACCTCCTCTACTGAATAAGTAATCAGTGCATTACCATCTGCAAATTGATCTTCAATCTTCCTGACCCATCTCTAGGTATGATCTTGTCAGATTTCATTAACCTTTTCTTTCCCTTTCTCATTTGATCCTCCATTACCAATCGGTGGATTTCTGCTTCTACAAAATTTAGCAATATGTCTAACCTCATTACATGCATAATATGTGACACTATTCTTTTGAATTGCTTTGCTAAAACCAGTATAATTGCTTGACCTGCACTAATTAGCCATATGTCCAATTTTTCCACATGCATAACATTTTATATTCATTCTTCAATCTTTTGTCTTATGACCATACTTTTACATTTGGAAAATAGAACGGGAGCAAAATCAGGGTTCTGATCTGCTCTATTTCTACATTGCCTAGCCATGTGACCAAATTTATTATAAAGAAAACATCTACTATTAAATTTATAAGCATTAAACTACCTTATCAGTACCTTATGGTTTTGATCTTCATTTGCAGTGTCGAAACTCAGTCCTTGTTCAAATCCAAGTCCACTGGAATCACCATTCTACCATTGTCTCTTCAATAACTCATATAGCTGTGCTGAACTAATCTTGAATTTTTCTTTATACTCACTTGCAATAGTCAGATCATCTCTCAGAATTATCATTTGTCTCTCAAGCTCTTATTCATTACTCTTAGATTGTACTAAATCAGTTCTCAGAATATCATTCTCATGAACCAACCTACCACATTCTTGAAATTTGTTCTTCAGAGATACAATACGATTTTCATCCTTTTTCTTCCGGCCCTCAATCTCTTTAGACATTCTTATAGTTATAGCTTTCATTTAATTTCTGATAACCATGTTCTCCTAACTCAGCTTCTAACACTATTCCTTAAGTGCAGGCCCCTATTGTAAAAGTAATATTCCCTTGTTGGCCAGTAAGCGAATATTGTGGGTCACAAATCCCATCGAGGTTTTTCCCACACCGGATTTCCTCATTAAAATATTGTGTTATGGTGTGCTTCGCATGGCTTTTTTATTGTTCTTAGTTACTTCATTATTTATGGTTTACTGGTACACAGTTTTAATATGTTTCATGTTTTAAGTCAAATAAATTTAAAAACCGATTAGATACTGATTCACAGCCCCCCCTCTCAGTATCTTTGGGAATCCTAACAATTGGTATCAGAGCTTGGTCCTCTATTTTCAAAAGCCTAACAACTTGAGGAAGATCTTGTCACCGGTAGAGATGGAAAACTTGAGAAAGCAACTGGAAACAACTCTTATAGACTATGATGCAAAAAAAGTAAAGAATATCAAACTAGAAGATGATCTAAAGGCTGCTCAGGATATTATTCAACCACTTCAAGACAATTTTACTATTGGAAGGAACAAGAGGAGAGAACTTTGTGAAAAGATGTAGAATGAGAATGATGAAAAGGAAACTCTTAATGATCTAGTAAACAAGCTAAGAAAAGAAATCAGTACAACAAAGAGTGAGATGCAGGATATGACTATGAGATTCTGTAAAGAAATTGAAGATAGAAAGAAAAATAAAGAAGACTTGGTTAGAAGACTAAATGATGTTGGAAATGAAAACACAAGACTTAGTCATGAAAATGATATGTTGAAGACAGATCTAATGCACACACAAAATGACATAACTGAATTCATAAGACAGAAAAGAATCTTGGAGAATGAACTGACTGCTGCAAATCAATACAAGGAGAAATTCAAGAAAAGTTCAGAAGAACTTGGTGACATGTTGAAGAATCAGAATCCTAATGGTGATACAAATGGCCTTGGCTTTGAAGTTGGTGAAAGCTCCGGTACTGCAAACCATCATGATCACAGCAAACCGGTAAGGCACCTACTACTTACAAATTTAATGGCAAATGCTTTAACTATAACAAGTATGGTCATAGAGAAAATCAATGTAGAAATTATCAGAACACTAATACACCCACTGGTCAATGTTCAAAATTCAACAAAGTTGGTCATAATTCATAAAATTGCAAAATGAATGTAAGATGCTATGTTTGTGGAAAATTTGGACACTTATGTAATCAATGCAGAACACATACCAGCATAGGATATGGAAAAGCTATTCAGAAGAACAATGTGACTTGTTATGCCTATAATAAAATTGGACATATTGCTAGATTCTATAGAAGTAAGACATCACTGGTAAACAATAAAGGTCCGAGTTTGAAAGGTAAAGAAAAAGTTGAAGAGGTAAAGCAAGAATTCTCAAAACAATAGATCAGAAAGTCAGATCAGAATGTTGATGGGAATACTCCTCCACTGGCAAAACAAAGTAGCACTCCACTGACAGGAGAATCTTCATCTAACTGGAGCAAATCTTTTGGGGGTTTAGCAACAAAATGAAAAACATGCTATTATTCCCTCAGTTGATGGTAAGAAGTTGAAATTACTTCTATACCGACAAATGAGCTAAGCTGTGACTTAACTGGCAAGCATTAAATATGGTAGTTGGAGAAAATAACATTATAAATCAAGTGTTTTGGCTCCTTTTTCATTCACTGAACATTCAAATCTTTGAGAGTGCAAAAATTCCCAAGTGAAGGCATTCCAAGCAAAGAAGTGAAGCAATCCATCAAAGCATTGATCCTTAAGGCAGATTGAGGTATTTATAGCTATGGCATCTTCATCCACTCCTGAATTTATTGCAAACCCTACTATTGTTGAGCTTATTAAGCGCCCTAGTCCTGACTTTAAACTAGTTCCTAAAATTGCGAAGAAAGATGATAGAATAGGTGCATTTTCTCAAATCCTTAAGGGAGTAGTTTATGTTGAAGACCCTAGGATGTATATACATTGTCATATTGAGGAACTAGGTGATGATGAGATTACGAATATGTATAGGAATGTGATTTGTGATGAATCTAGAAATGTCAAGCCTGAACATAAGATAGTGGAAACCCTAGGTTTCACTGAAACTCTTAGTATCTCAAATTTTCCCAAGGATATCATAAGGATTGTGTTAAGAAGAGTACATGGTGAATTTTTCTGGTTGGACTCAATTCATAAAATCACAAAAGAAGCAGTAAAAGTTGTAACAGGGTTACCCTCCACCAGTAACAGACCTAACAAAACAAAGAAGGTCTCAAATGACACAGTGATAAACCTAACTGGTGCAACATTTGACAAAAGATCTCTAAGGGTAAGTGATGTAAAAGATATAAATGTCAGATTTATCAGTATGATCTTGGGTTATAAGGATACACATAAAAATAGGTTAAATTTAGTTTCTAACCTATGTATCAAGAGTACCTATGATATGGTCAATGATAACGCAAGGATAGATATATGTGAATGGCTTAAAGATGAATTGATAGACAATCTGGGAAAGATTAAAAGAGATAAGAAAGGAACATTCAGATTTGGAAACTTACTTGTTTGTTTGATGTTGTACATAACCAAACAAGTACCCAATATTGGTACTAGAGACTTTGGCTTTGACATACCGGTTGGAAAACAAATGTGAGATTTACTAAACAATATGGGAGAGAACCAGGAGAAAAACCTAAATGTGTATTTTCAAGCATTGAAGGCTCGAATGAAAACTAGAGTAAGACTGTCACAAGCTATTGTGGATAAGTACCAGAAAGAAATTTGTTTTGTGATCAAGAAAGATGAAATTTAGATGGAAGCAGTTGTCCCTAGAACTATTTGGGTAACTGAAATGGGCTATGAAATAGATGACAACATCATAGAAACTTATGCAAAAGCCCTCCTTGAAGAACCCAAGAATCCGGAAGAGAAAGTGTTTGGTAGTGCTGAAACAATAGAAAGTACTATTCAATCTAGAAAAAGGGTTAAGAAATTTGAAGCAACTGTAAGAAAAGGAACTTAGAAGGCAAAGGCAATTAAGGAAGATGTGTTAAAACAAACTAGTATAACTGAAAGTGAGTTGGAAGAACTTCAATCAGAAACTCATCTTTCACCGGTTGGAACTTCTTCTAAGAGTGATATACCGGCAGAGTTTAAAAGGGTTGAAAGGAAAAGAAAACCCTCACCGGCACCCTCTCCTACACCAAAAAGAACAAGACAGAAGCAACAGATAGTAAAGCCTCCGGCAAAGAAAATGAATCCTAAGAAGAAGAAGGTGAAACAGACTATTGCTCCTCTAGAAAAACTTCTTAGAAAAATAACAGAGGATGGTAAGTTGAAAAACATCAGCAAACTGTATAACACATTCTCCACATATGACAAAGAAAGCATAGAAAATAGTGTAATTTTACACTTAAATATATACAAGAAATTCTTAATGGAAGTTGTTGATGAAATTCCAAATGATCTGTATAGGAGATTAGAAGCTAGAAGATTAGCCATTGTTGAGATAGATAAGAAAATTAAGATTGAAAAATTACTTGCAGTGCATCCAGTTAACTCACCTGATGAAATAGACAAATTAATCAGTGAGGCTAACTGGACAGTATTCTCCACTACTCACCGACATGTAGCACTAATGGCAGGTACAGTAAAGGAAGTCTCTAAGGAAATAATAGATGCATGGGATATATTCTTTGTGGAAAAAGAAAAAGAGGAAGAATTACTTAGGCCAAAAACTATCAAAGTATATCAAAAAGATAGAGATAAGGGGAAAGGTAAGGTAGGTGGACCACCAAGCCTGAAAATAACTGACAATATGTCCCCACCTCTTTCAGATACTCCACCAGTAGACACTACTAATAGACAACCGGCCACAGAGATTATGGAGACTCTGGTAGAGGATACAAATCCTGATTCTGAAATTTTGTATATGGTAAATGTAGACACATGGGAAGTTAATGTTGTGGTTGACAAAGAAACCACTGAGGATAAGGGAAAAAATGTGACTACTAAGTCACTGGCTATAGAGGTTGAGATAAACAAAGAAAAACCTGCACAGGCAGAGCAACCTGTAGAGGATATCACAGAGAAACCGATAGATACAACAAAAGAACCATCTAAAGAACCAGAAAAAGAGAGTTCTGAGGTACAAACAGAGATTACATTTGAGAAACCGACAATTAAAAGCTTAGAGAAACCCTCTGAGATACAGATAGAGAAACCAAAACTGGTACAGGTTGAGGCTCAAGTTCAGATAGAGATAGTGCCACCGGCACAAATTGAAAAGCCCAAACCCCTACTTATAGAAATGCAAACACAGACTGACCTACCAGAGGTCAAAACAAGCAAGGTAATTACCACAACCAATAGCATGGATATTGTAAAGACTATTGGACAAACATCTGGTACATCTATGAAAGAATTTAGACCCAAAAATGTAATAGAGGTCTTGTTAGATTCAATAAAAAAGATCACAGAATGCAATGCACAAGCCTTTAAGGCTATTGATGATATAATACCAATTCTTAAATTGATTGCACCAAAGTGCACAGTTGATAATAAGGATTCTTTAGGTCAACTAGACACATTGTCTAAGTTCATCACCGGTAACTTATTGACTATTGATCAAATAAATGAGGATACATTGAAGGAAAAGGAGAAATTCATTGAGGATATTGTAAATAAGAATAAAGAGAAAATGGATACTCTTTTACTGGAACTTGGGGAAATAATTTTTGACTTCAAGAAACTATACAGAGACACTTGTAAAACTAATATTTTGATAGAGGATCTTGACAAGGAGATCAGCAAAGCACAAGATAAGATAAATAATATTGCTGACAATCTGATAGGTGCATTGGATTCATTTTTTGGAGTTAGAGAAGAAGATTGCAGAGCAAGAAGAGAAAATCAAGAAACTAGATAATGCCAAACAAGGAATAAAGGATAAAGTAAAGGACTTGAAATGCAGACTTAGTCCAATACTAGAATACCTTATTTCTTTGATAAAAGAAATATCTGAGGCTTTGGTTCCTAGAATGAAGACACCAGAAGAGAAAATTCACATAATCACTGGTATAGTGCAGAGAACTCAAGAGGCAATAAAAGATAGCAAAATATTCAATAACAGTATAAATTTAATTTTGATAGATATTTTTCAGATTTTAACCCACCGGTAACAAGAATACAGGCAGGACTCCACTAACACCGAATGACAACCTTTGTCATTGATGTCAAAGGGGGAGTAGTGGGATGAGAAAAATGGTCAGAAGAAAGGACATCATCTACTCAAGGGGAGCAAACATTTTTTTTGGCACATAGTTTTGGTAAGACAATTTTGGCAGACCATTTTTGGATATCATTTTGGACACTTTTGATTTTTCTCATGAGTGTTTCCATCAATGCCAAAGGGGGAGATTGTTGGCAAATGCACACTCCAATGAGAAATTGTAGGTGATTGAAGCTTTTGTCATTGATGGCAACCTTGCAATCATATGACACCAGCAAGGCAAAGACACCAGCATACAGAACACCAACAATGAAAGGAAGGATATCGATACCTTGGCCGACTTCAATTTTGTTTAAAATGTATTTTGTAATTAATTGTAAAATCATTGTAAGCCGACATGGTGAGTTGTAATATGACTCATATATGTACAAGATCATTGTAGATCATTTTGTAATAGAAAATAGGTGGAAAAGAGAAGATAATAGCAGACCTAATATGCAAATTATTGGTTAAGGGTTTATGCATGTAGCAGAGCTTAAACCGGTACTGAACCTAGCATAGCAGATTCTGATCTGAAGTAGTACAAGACATTGGATTAGTATAATCCATCTTTGTAAGTTAGTGTGACTTCTTTTGTAATTGAGTAGTGAGCTCTAGGCACTTGGCCTTCCTGCATGTGTAGGCCCCTATTGTAAAAGTAATATTCCCTTATTGGCCGCTAAGTAAATATTGTGGGCCACAAATCTCATCGAGGTTTTTCCCACACCGAGTTTCCTCATTAAAATATTGTGTTATGGTGTGCTTCTCATGGTTTTGTTATTGTTCTTAGTTACTGCATTATTTTTGGTTTACTGGTACACAATTTTAATATGCTTTTTATGTTTTAAGTCAAGTAAATTTAAAAACCAGTTAGATATTGATTCACCCTCCCCCCTCCCCCCTCTCAATATCTTTGGGAATCCTAACATCTAGAAGTTTAATTTCTTGATCAATCTCAAATCGATCTCTAATGATGGTTGTTTTCTTTTCTATGCTACTTGAATGATTTTCACCATTCCCCTCCATTAAAATGTGATGTCCATGGGATATTGTTTTCAAATGATTTTTTCTGAACTTACAAATTGTTTGTGTGGTCATGGATACTTCCCTCATTCCATAATCAATGCCACAAATTTTACAATGGATCTTTAATTTAGGTTCTCCCTTTTCTAAATATACTTTGAGAGTGAGTTTCTCATTGACAAATTCTTCCTTTAAACTATTCAGTTTCTGATTCCAAGATGCCAATACATCAGGATCAACAACTATGGTTTGTTCCACTAACTCAGACCCATCTCCAACTCTTGGTTGTTTATGTATACCTGTCTCCATAGTCTCTCTATTGTGTTGAGGGTTTGGTGTACTTTCCACTATATTTGACTCAATCGTACCAGCATACACTGTGTCATGTTTCCTCTTAATGCCTATAAGTGTAGTTGTAGCTTTCCTTTTTTGTTCTTGCTTTATATTTAAAGGATTCCAAAGCCCACTGATAAAATCGAAAGGATATTCAATGAGTTGATCATCCATAATTTCATGATGGATGTCAGCAAGTGTACAACCTTTTTGACAAATGACTATGCCAACAACAAAATTTTCAACGGTAACAATTACATATTCTATTTCTGCAATTGGATCCATCTGCATTATTTTCCACATGTACCTATCAGTTGGTTAAGTAATGAATAAAATTATAATAAAAAATTCAAATGTCTAGTTATAATATTGCTATGAAATTATGTGTATTTTCATCCTGGTGCATCTATAACTAAATGAAAAATGAAAGTTTACACCTAAAGGAGTTAATTTGGAAATGGAAAAAAATTCAAATGATCCTAAGTATTTTGGAAAGGTCCCATGTCCTAAGATTTAAATGTCCTAGACATACCTACGCTATGACCCCTTTTAAACTTGTTAAGTGAGAACCTACTAAAAAATCTTCACTTAAGTCTGCCTTTGCACTTCAGGTTACTACAGGCTAGTGGGATCATTGTTTAGGAGCCAATTATTCCTACCCCACAGATCATATGTTAGAAGTCTTCAGTAGGCACGAGATGGCAGGAGGAGCATTTAACAAAGGAACTTTAATCCTGCGGGGTATCTAATGTGGTTGGCTTTAGTGTGTGGGATATAAGGATGTGCCTTGAATCCAAGAGAGTGGATTCCCACAAGCAAAATAGAAGGAAAGTAAACAAAAGAGACATGCGGCATGGGATAGCAGGAACACTTAGAAAGGAGCTTCCCACATAACCAAAAGGTCATCAGGAAAAGTTGTGCGGGATAGTGGGGCAAGTGTTTTTCTTTCCCTGCCATCCTGTGGGTGTCTTAAGAGCAAGGAAGGGGAATTGTGGGACAATGAATGATAAGGATTATGAATAATGAAGCCTCGCTATCCCGTGAGGTAATTAGTGATAGACAGACAGTGGTGTGGGGAGGTAAAATAGAAAGGGAATGATGATTCCTGCTATCCTGTGGCAAGGAAAAAGGCACATTGAAGACCATGCAGGATATTGAACAAGGAAATAAAAAGACCCCTCTATCTAGCATGGGTCATATTTTCATAAGGATGGTGAAATTAAAGATTTAAATAATCAAAGGTGGCGAAGTAATTAAAGGGGGAGTCACGGTAGCAGTCAAAGGAATCAACATGAAGTCTAAGCCATTCATCTAAGGATCAATGGTATTATTTGAATCTCAAAGGTCACCAATTTGCCAAAGCTTACAAGTATGGAGTAATGGATATTCATCTATGGGAAATAAAAGCAAATTTTGAAAAGTAGTTTTTCTTTACCCTGTGATCGAAGAGTGAAGCATACAGTGAAAAGGTGAACTAGAGAAACTAGAGTGATCAAAGCATTTCCAAAGCTTTCAACAACACCCATTTGCATTAAAAGAAGTAAGTCAAATTGCATAATCTTTCTCTGTGTTTTCGTAGGAGAATCTAGAAGTATTTGTGTGTGAATTTGAAAGCTCTTGCCCTAGGTTTAGAGTGAAGGACTTTTTGGCCATTTGGAGGAATTTATTATGTGTCACATTGATGTTTTTTTATTGATGTCAACACTAGTTGTTTTGGTTGCTTTACCGGTATCCTTCTGGTCTTGGTAGGTTGTTTGGTTTCTGGTTGGATTAGATCATCATGATCTGGTATGCTTTGATATGTTTGTGTTATGGAATTGGCTTATTCATGTTCATATTCAGTTAGTTGGTTTTTTTCTAGTGATTGAATGATATCCTTCTTAATAGTAAGCTTGGTTTATTGTTTCGGTGAGGGTTTCACCAGCAGAGCTTTGTTGAAGATCTTTGATGATATGCATAAGTGGTGTTGGTGCGGCTTCTAGTGGAGATTTAGGATGTTGATGGTGATCATGTTCGAGACTTAGTTGATTGGGTTCATTGATTTAGCATGTGTGGACCTATACTGGGTCCCGGTATTGTCTAGGTTATGGACTGGCTTAATGTAACGTGTGGATTGGACCTCTCAATGTGTTTCAGGGATATCTTATGGGTTGGATATTATTTGTTTGGTCTCTGGCCAACATGTTTTGTAATTATGTAATTGGTTTATTGTCTAGTGGTCGACCTTATTTTTTATGGTTGAGGGTTTGTATATATTTGATATTAGATCTCATTATAGATCATAGGGTATGGGAAATGGATATGTAAGGAGCGAATAATGTAATAATCATTCAGGCAAAGGATTTGGTCGATCATTAGTGATCAAGTTGGGGTTATGTAAGAGGATTTAGTCCTTTGGTATTGAGCTTAATCAAAATTGTATTCAGGCATAGGAGATGTTGTCTTTGCAGTTCATTCATTCTTCCATATTGTAGTCCGGATTTCTATGTAGTTAGTGAGACTCCTTTTGTGATGAGAAGTGCACTCTAGGCTATTGGTCTTCCTGCAAGTGTAGGCCCCTCAATTGTAATTTGCATACTTACGGAAAAAGTATTATATGACTATGGCTAGGATTTCCACCGTGGTTTTTCCCTTTACCGGGTTTTCCATGTATAAATATTGGTGTCATGTGGATGGTATTTATTCTCTAATTGTTGTTTATGCTTAATTGGTTTATCTGCTATTTCGGTATTAGGTTTATGCATTCTGATATTGATATTTTGGGTTTCAGTATTAAAGTTTTAATTGCTTAAGGTTTCACTAATCTGGTGACAACTGATTCAGCCCCCCCTCTAAGTTGTCTTCTGGTTATTTGAACTATCTAACAATTGGTAGCAGAGCTTTGGTCCTCTTTGTAGAAGCTTAACCACTTGAGGAAGATCCTATGGCGACTAACAATTCAAGTTCATCTGGAGCTATCTTTCAGAGAGACATTCCTAGGCTTGATGGAACAAATTATAGAGTGGGGAAGATTTGCATGGAGAATCATCTGAGATGTCTTGGTAAGGAGATTTGGGAGATCACAGAGAATGGTGGTACACCTCATAATCCAACATCTTGCAATCCACTCTTGTGTGCACTTTATGATCAGCAAATAATGGGAGTAACTGACAAATCATCTGCAAAGGCTATATGGGACAAGTTGGAGACTCTTAATGAAGGTGACCCTACTGTGAAGATTGTTAAACTTGATGGTTACCGAGTGAGATATGAAAACTTGAAGATGGAAGAAGATCAAAGGATTATTGGACTCATGGAAAGGGTAAATGAGATTGTTATGGGAATTAAATGTTGTGGTGGAACTCTAAGTGAAGATGAGATAGTTTCTAAAGTTCTGAGAGCTTTACCACTAGCTTACAAAATGAAGGCTACTACAACTAATGAATTGAGAACAATGGCTAATACTTATGTCAATAGAGATACCTTGGTTGGGAAATTATCTTCTTTTGAGCTTGAAGAATTTGGACCTTCTGGAGCTATGAAGTCTGAACCTGCTTTTCATGCATCTACATCATCAACCAGCAAGCAAGTTTTGAAAGATTTATATGCAAAGGAATTGGATGATATGAAGAGAGAAGATGAATATTTTGAGCAACTTGAAGCCCTAATTTCTAATAGAGTACCTAAAGGACTAGTAGGAAGTAAGTATGAAGGAAAAGTACCTTTTAAATGTTTTGCATGTAATAAGATTGGTCATTTTGCATCTAGATGTCTTGAAAGGAATTAAAGATTTGAAGAGAGAGATAGAAGATATTTTAAGCTTAACCCTAGATATCAGAATATGTATAAGTACAAGAAAAATAAAGATAAATAATGCTACATAGCAGATGAGGAAGGTGTGACTGATTCTGATGATGAACTGACAGAAGAGTTTGCTAATGGTTCTAGCAATGGAAAGGAATGGGTGTTCCTGACTATAAAGGAAGATGTTCTGGTATTGGAAGAGAATGTACCTGAAGAGAAGGCAATTGCTACTAAAATTGAAGATAAGGATGAATGGGTAATTGATAGTGGATGCTTACATCATATGACTGGAGATAAAAGGAAGTTTCTATCTTTGAAAGAATTTGATGGCAGTCTGGCTAGATTTGGATTTGAAAAAGCATCTATGATCAAGGGAAAAGGAACTATATCATTGGATGGCAAGCACAATATTGATAATGTTTATTATGTTGAAGGTTGAAGGCATAATCTTTTGAGTATAGGATAATTGGTGGATAAGGGATTTCAATTGTAGTTCAAGGATGGAAAATGCAAAATCATTAATAGATCTAGTTTGGAGATTGCAATCGGTACACAAACAAAAGGTAATATATTTTATTTGAATTCTAGTGAGAATAAATGTTTGATTGCACAAATGATGAAAGTTGGCTATGGCATAAAAGGATATGTCATGTGAATTTGGATTGCATTGTAAATATCAGTTCAACTAAGGTAGTTAGAGATATACCTAAGATTATGAAGTCTTATAATCTAGTATGTAAAGAATGTCAAATGGGAAAACAGGCCAGAACCTCTTTTAAGAGCATACAAGAAAAATATAATGATATTCTTCATCTTATTCATACTAATTTGTGTGGTCCTACTAGAGTTAAAAAAAATCAAGGTGATAGATATTTTATGCTAATCATTGATGATTATTCTACAATTATGTGGGTTACTTTTTTAAGTGAGAAATCTGAGGCTTTTGAAAAGTTTAAAATCTTTAAAGCTAAAATTGAGACAAAGACGGGATTGAAGATTAAATGTTTAAGGTCAGATCATGGTGGAGAATTCATATCTGGTGAGTTTAATAACTTTTGTGGGAAGTGTGGTATAAGGAGGCAATTTTCTGCTCCCCAAACACCTCAGTACAATGGAGTTGTGGAAAGGAAGAACATAACTATCTTGGATGTTGCTAGAACAATGATTATGGAAGCTACTCTACCTCATATCTACTACAGAGAAGCAGCAATCACAATAGTCGATACATTCAATAGAGTACATATCAAAGGAGAAACTGGTAAGACACCTTACGAATTATGGTTTGGTAATACACCTACAATTAAGTATTTCAAAATCTTTGGTAGTAAATGTTATATCAGGAGAGATGATATCATTGGCAAATTTGATCCTAGAGATGTGATGAAGGAATTTTTCTTTGTTATTCTAACGAAAGCAAGGCATATAGATGTTATAACAAGAGATTGCAAATAATTGTGGAGAGCGCTAATGTCAAGGTGGATGAGTTGAATAGAAGTCAAATCAGAGTTTATGAGAAAGAACCGGCAATGGAAATGATCATAGCTGAACTGGTAACACCTTTACCAGGACAGAATGTTGAACCAATTACTCCGGCAGTATCAAAAAATTCAATAGTAACTAAAGAACGGGGAAGAGGAACAAAGAGTCAGAAGACTCCTAGGTATGTGAGATTGAATCATTCAGAAGAGCATATCATTGGGGATAAGAACAATGGAGTGATGACAAAAAGGTGACTGGCATCTAATGAGGTATGTTTAATTTCTCAAGTTGAACCGGTGTCAGTAATTGAAGCATGTAAAGATGAATGTTGGTTGAAAGATATGGAAGAAGAATTAGATCAAATCGAGAAGAATACCACATGGACTTTAGTTTGGGTTTTTAGGAAAAAATTAAATGAAGATGGACAAGTTGTAAGGAATAAAACTATATTGGTTTGTAAAGGATATTCTTAGAAGGAAGGAATTGATTATGGTGAAACTTTTGCACCCATAGCTAGGATTGAAGCTATAATATTATTTCTTGCCTATACTACACATAAAAACTACAAGGTTTATCAGATGGATGTTAAGTGTGCATTTTTGAATGGGGATCTTGATGAGGAAGTTTATATTGAGAAACTTGAAGGTTTTTTACTTTTAGATGATAAAAACATGGTTTTCAGGTTAAGAAAAGCTTTATACGGATTTAAACAGGCACCTAGAGCCTGGTATGCAAGGTTAGATAAATATATTTTGAAGCTTGGATTCACTAAAGGTAATGCTGACAGTAATCTATATTATAAAGTTACTGGTGATGATATAATGATTATTAAAAAAAAATTTGATGACATCATTTTTGGAGGTGAAGATAAGTTGTGCATTGAATTTTCTAAGAATATGGAGAAAGAATTTGAAGTGTCTATGATTGGGGAAATGAAATTTTTCTTAGGTTTGCAGATTACTCAGACTAATAAAGGTATTTTCATCTCTCAAACTAAGTATGCTAGGGAATTGTTGAAGAAATTTGGTATGGTAGATTCTAAACCGGTAAGTACTCCTATGGTTACAAGTGAGAAATTGTCAAGAAAATATGAATTTGCACTAGTAAATCCTACAAGATACAAATCTATGATTGGAGGTCTGCTATATTTAACTTGGACTAGGCCTGACATAATGAATGTTGTTTGCATTGCATCTAGATTTCAGAATGATCTTAGAGAAAATCATGAGAGTGCGGTGAAAAGAATTTTTAGATACTTGCAAGTTACATTTGAATATGGTTTGTGGTACCCTAAGGATGATGATTTTACTTTATGTGTATATATAGATGCAGATTAAGATGGTGATGTTAATTACCAAAAATGTACTTCCGGTGGAGCTTTCTTTCTTGGAAAGAAGTTGGTTTCACAAATCAATAAGAAATGGTCATGTAATTATTTGTCTATTATTGAAGCTGAGTATGTTGTTTCTACTACTAACTGTACACGAGTCTTATGGATGAAGCAAATGTTGAAGGATATTAAAGTGCATTGCATTGGACTGGTAGTTATTCACTGTGTTAACTCTGTTTCTATTGACATATCAAAGATTTGGTATTTCACTCTAAGACAAAGCACATATCTATCAAGTATAACTTTTTGAAGGAGAAGGTGGAAGAAAATGAAGTTTCTAGACTAGTTTATGTGAACACTAAAAAGCAAATTGTAGACATTTTCACTAAACCTTTGCCTAAAGAATCATTTGAGTACCTGAGAGATAGATTAGGGGCTTCTTCCCCTCTAGTAGAGAACTAATTGATGTTATTTGGCATTAGGCTGTGTTAGCCCTATATTTTTTCTTGTTCCTAAAGCCTCATGATTAGCTAAAAATTAGCTATTTTTAATGTTTTAATGTTGAAGTTTTTGTGGCCAAACTCCATATCAGTTGAGAGATTTTAATTCTTTAATATTGGGGTTACCCATATGTCCAAATAATTAAATTTCAAGTCTTATGTTTCATATGCCAAAATTATTTCTAGGTTATTCTCTATTTGGCTCATTTATTCTACGGTTAAAATTTCACAAGAAATAGAGCTTTCACTAAAAAGTTATGAAGGTTTTTCTATGGCAGCCCAAAGGAACAATTATCATTGAACTTGAACTTTGAGCCTTCTTTGGTTCAAAGTTCAAGGTTCAAAAGGTTCAAAAGGTTCAAGTGGTTCAAAAAGTTCAAAAGGTTCAAAGTTCAAATTTTGGGTTCATTGTAATTTTTGGTTTTTGAAATTGAACTTTGAACCTTCTTTGGTTCTTAGGTTCAAGGTTCGATTTCAGAGGTTCAAATTCAGAGTTCAAAGATTCATCAGATGCAAATTCAAACTGTGTGACTTCAAAATTTTAACAAATTCAAAATCCAATAATATTGGCATGTTTAATGTTTGTAATTTTCAATGTAATCTGTAACGACGAATTTTCTGAGACAAAAAATTAGTCTTGGTGCGGGGAGCATAACTATAAATTTAATAGTTGCATCGCGCTGAAATTTCAACATGTTTTAGAAAACCTAGTTTTCTAAATTCTCATTGGAGTGATCAGAAAAATATTATCTCGGTCAAAATTTATTTATATTTGAGTACGAGTATATAAAAATTCAGAGATAAAAGATTTGAAGATTTTTAAAAAAAGTTATTACGAAGAGGATAAAAGATAAAAGGAAAAAAAAAGATTAATTAATAATCTTTTCAAGATTCAGTTACTAAAGGAGATGATGATTATTTAAGGAAAGTTTCTATAGAAAAGAGAGGTTCTTCTTCTTCTTCTTCTTTTTGGAGGGGTGGGTGTGCTACAGAGAAAGGGAGAAATTTTCTAATTTCTGACTGTAAGAAGGGAAGTAGTTTTCATGAGTTATTATTTTTGTTTATTGTAGGGGACTTGGGTCTATGTATTCCAGATTGTATTAAGAAATAAAGAAATGCAGATTTTGCCTGTGTGTAAACTTGTGCATTCTTTTGATTATAGATTCTTGGTGCTTTATAATCTTCTTAATACTCGCTCCATTATGGCGAATAGATAAATTGTATTTTCAAATATGTGCATTTGAATGTGAATAGAAAATCTTTGTTGGGATAAATATTCATTTATGCAGCATTTGGTGCTTCCTCAACCATTTCACTTTCAGAAGTTTGTGAATTAATTTAATGAGTGGGTCTTTTGTTGATTTTGCATGGATGTTCTGATCCCCCTTGTCTTGTGAGACACGAGAGAGACTTGATCAGATCTGTGTATGTGGGAAGATCAAATAGATGGTCTATGTGCTATTTATTTGTTTCTCTCTTTGTTATTTAAATTCTGAATCACATTCATGCCATGTTGATGGATGAGTATTAACGTGCCTTCGTGTCTTCTGGTTCAAGACATATTCAACATTTTAACTCATTGTAAATCTTGTAAAGAGGGAGTTGTACCTCTCAATTTAGAGGAAGATTATCAATTCAATGATAATCTATCCAACTATTGGTGCTCTTTGTCTATGCATTTGGAGTTAGTATGTGTATGTATTTGTTGAGGGACAAATCTATTCACTAACAGATTTTTGGCAACTCTGCTGGGGAATCAGAATCAAAGATCAGTGCATTTTGTTTCCTCAAATTTTTAGATTTATCTCTATGTGTACAGGATTGGTGACTCTGTTAAATCATCATGCAAAATCAAAAGGTTGCAAATATGGGGAAAAGACCAAATCCCACCATCTTGGAAATTCTTGAGATGGATGATAAAGTGTTGCATGACTTTTGGGATCACTGCAAAGAAAGTATCACTAAAGTTGTAAAAACAAAGAAAAGTATGGAAGATGACCATGTATCTGCACTTTTATTGGTGAGCCTATGCACTCGGTTTCACAAGTTGAAAGAGCTAGAAGAAAGAACAAATTTGTTGCAAGCACACGAAGAGAGAATATCACAACTTAAAGAGGAATTAAGAGTTGATGATGAGGATGCTCCAACTATTTCATTTTCTTTTCATTCTTACAACTATCCAGTCTTGAGTGAGCAAGAAATCCAAGGAGCAATGATTCAGCCTCATGAAGATTTAACATATGATCAAGACAACATTGGAGGTCTTGTGAGCTTGACTGATAAAGATTCGTTGAAATCTTTTTCCTCTCCAAAAGTAGAAAGTTTCAGTTTTGAAATTATTGAAAATCAGCTTGTCCCAACAAGTTTTAAAGATGAAAGTTTTCAGATTAACACACAGTCAGAATATGCAGCCTTCAATTTTATAGAAGAAGATGGTAAGAATGACTCTTTGAAATATTTTAATGAATCTATTCTGGAGTCATTTCACTTTGAAAATACAATGATATTATTTGAAGGTTTATCTAGTGAGGCTTGTGTTAGAAATAAAACAAAATCTTTCTCTGTTGAAGATTTTTCTGAAAATATGAAAGAAAAACAAGCTTTTGAAATGAATCTAGAGCAAGAAAGCTACCAAGTTGTTAAAGCATTGCAGTTTTTAGAATTTTCAGAGGTTTTGAAAGACATTTCTTTCTATGAAGAGGAAATCATATGTAAATTTTTGTCATCCATTAAAGGAGAAGGATCTTCTATAGTAAGCTCAGGTATTGATGCATTTCATGCTTTGGTTGTGGATAGGGAGTTTGTTGGTATTTTGGTATGGTTTTGTCATTGATGTCAACACCTACTGAAAACAAGCACTTTTGAGATCCAGCAACATTCACCGGTAAGCAAGTAACTATTGCATAGTTACTGGTATATGGTTCACCGGCAAGATATAATATTCACCGGTACCTAGAATGATATGAAAGACACTTGGTAATGTCAAAGACATCATATGGACACCTTGTTTTGAATAATTAATCATTGGTATATTCATATTTGCATATTTGCTTTTACTGGCAAATAGGTCCAGGTTATCTAGGGTTACACCGACAGGTTTATCTTTTCCAGATCAGCATGGCATGCTATGGAGATGATTTATTATTGTTGTAGATGCATTAAGCCGACATGTTCAATCGGTTATTGCATCGGATATTATATTGTATGTAAAATGTTTTTATTGTAATATCTTGTAGAGCCGACCTACTAAAATTGGTCTTAGGGTATGGTATAAATGTAAGATCTTATTTGTAAGATCAAGTGTGGAATGCGAAAAAGAATTAAGTGAAGGTATATGCGAGGTTAAGTAGAGGTATACATGAAGACATCATTTGAAGGTGAAGTTAGGTTTTTGTAGAAGCATATTAGCATTACACCAGTACTGAATCAAGCATACAGAGATGCTATTTTGTACAGTACACTCTTATTGGATTTAACCATCCAACTGTAGTCAGTGTGACTCCCATTTTGTGATTAAGCAGTGAGCTCTAGGTTGTTGGCCTTTCTCCATGTGCAGACCCCATTTATGTACACTTACTATTTGTAGTAGTATCATCTGATTGTGGGTAAGGTTTCCCACCGTGGTTTTTCCCCTTACATGGTTTCCACGTACAAATATTGGTGTTATGTGTTGTGGATGACTTTATGTTTATGTTTCAAGCATTAATACTTACCGGTATAGCAATTTACTATTAGCACTGTCTACCAGCACACTTAACTGGTTTACCGGTATTAAGCATTAAGTTGGTTAATTAATTCTTTATTTGAATTTATTTGACAATTGATTCACCCCCCCCCCCCCCCCCCCTCTCAGTTGTCTCCAGGATGTAACAATTGGTATCAGAGCTTAGTCCTCTTTTGCAGAAGTTTAACAACTTGAGGAGATCCAATGTCTACAAATTATTTTAGGAAGGATAGTCCTAAACTTGATGGAACCAACTATGGGATATGGAAGATCAAGATGGAGACACATCTGAATTGCATCGGTAAAGACATCTGGCAAGTTACAAAGAATGGTTATACTGCTACTGTAGCTGGTCAGACTACTCCAACTACCTTAGCTAAAGATGAAGAGAATGATTGCAAAGCAAGAGAAGCACTTTTGAGCACATTATCAGATCAACAAATCATGGGATTATCAGATAGGTCTACTACTAAAGCTATTTGGGATCATTTGGAGACACTAAATGAAGGAGATTCCACAGTCAAGATTGCAAAACTTGAAAGCTTCCAAGTCAGGTATGAACATCTGAAAATGGAAGAAGATGAAAGGATTTCTGCTTTTATGGAAAGAGTAAATGAAATTGTTTTGGGTATTAAATGTTGTGGAGGAACCTTGAGTAAGGATGAAATTCAAAAATCTTAAGAGGATTGTCACCGACATATAAAATGAAGGTTACTGCTATAAATGAGTTGAGAACAATGCCTAATACATCAGTAACTAGGGATACATTGATTGGAAAACTTTCAGCCTTTGAAATTGAGGAATTTGGTCTTGTTGCTACTATAAAGACTGATTTGGCCTTTAAAGCATCAACATCATCTACTCCATCATTTGACAAATCAGACTGGAAAGCCTTTTATGCAAGAGAACTTGAAGAAACTAGGAAGGAGAATGAAGAACTTGAAGAACTTGAAGCACTATTTGCAAGAAAAATGCCAAAAGGTCCAATTGGAAGTAAGTATGAAGGTAAAGCACCCTTTAAATGTTTTAACTACAATAAGATTGGTCATATGGCTTCGAGATGCCCTGATAGACATGCTAGACTAAGAGAAGAAGCTAGAAGAACATACAAGCCTAATCTTGAATATCAGAGATATAGATTTAAGAAGAACAAAGACAAATCCTGTTACATTGTTGATGAAGGTGTGACTGATGATTCTGATGAGGATCCAATAGACAATGGATGGGTTTTTGTTGCTATAACAGAGGATCAACTGACACCTACTGCTCAATCGGTAGAACAAGCCCTAGCAGCCAAAGTTGAAGCAAAGGATGAATGGATCATTGACTCAAGATGCTCACATCATATGATAGGAGACAAAGGTAAATTCCTGAACTTTGAAGAATACAATGGAGGTTTAGTAAGATCTGGAGATGACAAAGCCTGTTCAATCAAAGGTAAGGGTTCAATATCTCTTGATGGTAAGCATAACACTGACAATGTCTACTATGTTGAAGGATTAAAGCATAATCTTTTAAGTGTTGGTCAATTAGTTGAGAAAGGATTTCAATTACAATTTAAAAATGGAAAATGCAAAATCATGAATAGAACTGGTTTGGAATTGCAACCGGTAATTAGACTAGAGGTAATATATTTCATTTGAATAACAGTGAAAAGACATGCTTAATTGCACATATAGATGAAAGTTGGTTATGGCATAAGAGACTATGTCATGTAAACTTTGATTGCATGGTAAAAATCAGTACTTCTAAGGCAGTTAGAGATCTACCTAAAATTGTGAAACCTCAGAATACAATTTGTAAGGAATGTCAATTTGGAAAACAAGTTAGAGCTAGTTTCAAAAGTATTCCAGAAAAATCCAATAATGCTCTTGATTTAATTCACACTAATTTATGTGGTCCAGCTAGAACTAAAAGCTTACAAGGTGATAGATATTTCATGCTAATTATTGATGATTATTCTAGAATGTGTTGGGTTACTTTTTTCAAAGAAAAATCATAAGCACTTGGGAAGTTCAAAATATTCAAAGCAATGGTTGAGAATGAAACCGGTAAGAAAATCAAATGTTTAAGATCAGACCAAGGAGGAGAATTCACATCTAAGGACTTTAATACATTATGTGAAGTGAATGGAATCAAAAGACAGTTATCAGCACCTCAGACACCATAGTAGAATGGAGTTGTTGAAAGGAAAAATAGAACTATCTTGGATGCAGCAAGAAGTATGTTATCAGAAGAAAATCTACCACATGTGTATTGGAGAGAGGATGTTAGCACTGTTGTCTATACATTCAACAAAGTTCACATCAAAGGTGAAACCGGTAAGATCCCTCATGAACTATGGTTTGGTAATACTCCTACTATTAAGTATTTCAAAATTTGTGTAAGTAAATGTTACATTAGAAGAGATGAGTATATTGGCAAATTTGATCCTAGAAGTGAAGAAGGAATATTTCTTGGTTATTCATCTAAGAGCAAGGCATATAGATGTTTTAATAAGAGATTGCAAAAAATTGTTGAGAGTACAAATGTAAAGATTGATGAACGATTCAGAGGAACTTCAAGGTATATAGACTCTGAACCGGCAACAAAAATTATGACAAATGAACCTACACTGAATCCACTGGTACAGAATGAAGATCCAGTTACCCCATTATCATCAGAGGATTCCATAGTAATTGAAGACCAACAGCAAACTAAGACACCCCGGTATGTAAGATTGAATCATTCTGAAGATCAGATAATTGGAAACAAATTTAAAGGAGTTATGACAAGAGGAAGATTGGCAAATGAAGAGGTATGTCTTATTTCTCAAATTGAACCATCATCTATCAATGAGGCATGTGAAGATAAATTTTGGATTAAAGCTATGGAAGAAGAATTAGGACAAATTGAGAAAAATAATACTTGGACATTAGTTCCCCGACCTAAAGATAAAAATGTAATTGGAACCAAATGGGTATTTAGAAACAAACTTAATGAAGATGGTAAGGTTGTCAGAAATAAAGAAATACTAGTGTGTAAGGGATATTCTCAGAAAGAAGGAGTTGATTACAATGAAACCTTTGCACCGGTAGCTAGAATTGAGGTATTCAGATTATTCTTGGCTTTTGCAGCTCACAAGGACTACAAAGTTTATCAAATGGATATTAAATGTGTATTTTTGAATGGAGATCTTGAAGAGGAAGTATATATTGAACAACCTAATGGATTTTCCTTGACAGATGACAATGATATGGTTTGCAGTTTAAGAAAAGTTTTGTATGGATTAAAACAGCCCCAAGAGCTTGGTATGCGAGGTTGGATAAGTATCTTTTAAAGATTGGTTTTACTAAAGGAAATGCAGATAGCAATTTATATTACAAAATAACTAATGATGACATCTTGATTATTGAAGTATTTGTTGATGATATAATCTTCGGAGGAGAAGATGGATTATGTAAGGAATTTTCTATTAAAATGCAGCAAGAATTTGAAATGTCTATGATTGGAGAAATAAAATTCTTTTTAGGATTGCAAATTTCACAAACTGATAAAGGTATATTTTTGAGTCAATCAAAGTACTTGAAAGAATTACTAAAGAAATTTGGGATGGAGAACTCTAAACCGGTAAGCACACCTATGACTACAAATGACAAATTATCTCAAAGGGATGAATCTACACCTGTTAATCGAACTAGATACAAATCTATGATAGGAGGTTTACTATATTTGACACAAACCAAGCTTGATATTATGAATGCAGTATGTATTGTTTCTAGATTTCAAAGTAATCCTAGGGAAAATCATGAATCAGCAGTAAAAAAGATTTTCGGTACTTACAAGGCACAACAAATCTTGGATTATGGTATCCTAGAGATGAAAATTTTGACCTATGTGCATACACAGATGCAAATTGGGTAGGAGATGTGGATGATAGAAAAAGAACTACTGGAGGAGCATTCTTTCTTGGAAAGACATTAGTTTCTTGGTTGAGTAAGAAACAGAGTTGTACATCTTTATGAACAACAGAATCAGAATATGTTGTAGTAGCAACTAACTATACACAGGTACTATGGCTTAAGCAAATGTTGAAAGACATAAAGGTAAAATGCAAGGAACCCATTACTATATATTGTGATAACACTGCAACAATTGATATATCTAAGAATCCGGTATTACATTCTAAAACAAAACATGTTTCTATCAAATTGAATTTTCTAAGGGAAAAAGTTGAAGAAAAAGAGATAAAACTGGTTTGTGTGAATACTAAAGAACAGCTTGCAGATATTTTCATCAAACCTTTGCCTAAGGAGACTTTTGAATATCTCAGAGATAAGCTTGGATTCATACCACCATTGGTAGAGACTTAGATAGTTGATGATTGTCATCAACCGACAGAATTAAAAGACAAATCTTTTATTCTGGTCTTTGATGAAGAAGCTACTTCTCAGGGGGAGTAGTTGGTATTTTGTATGAACTTGATTTTTGTAACTTTGGCATTTGATGTCAAAGGGGGAGAGATATCTATGGAAAAACACATTATCTTTTGAGGAGAGATTGGTATTGAAAATAAATCTTTGGATAAACTCATGTTGCTCCCAGGGGGAGAAATTGTTGCCTAAGGGAGATTGTTGGTTTTTGGTATTTGGCATTTTTGTTTTGGCACTTTGATGGTTTTTCCATCTTGTATTGCCATCAATGCCAAAGGGGGAGATTGTTGGTATTTTGGTATGGTTTTGTCATTGATGTCAACACCTACTAAAAACAAGCACTTTGGAGAACCAACAACATTCATCGGTAAGCAAGTAACTATTGCACAGTTACTAGTATAATGTTCACCGGCAGGATATAATGTTCACCGGTACCTAGAATGATATGAAAGACACTTGGTAATGTCGAAGACATCGTATGGACACCTTGTTTTGAAGAATTAATCATTGGTATATTCATATTTGCATATTTGCTTTTATCGAAAAATAGGTCCAAGTTATCTAGGGTTACATCGGCAGGTTTATCTTTTCTAGATCAGCATGGCACGCTATGAAGATGATTTATTATTGTTGTAAATGCATTAAGCCGACATGTTCAATCGGTTATTGCATCGGATATTATATTGTATGTAAAATGTTTTTATTGTAATATCTTGTAGAGCCAACCTACTAAAATTGGTCTTAGGGTATGGTATAAATGTAAGATCTTATTTGTAAGATCAAGTGTGGAATGCGAAAAAGAATTAAGTGAAGATATATATGAGATTAAGCAGAGGTATACATAGAGACATCATTTGAAGGTGAAGTTAGGTTTTTGTAGAAGCATTTCAACATTACACCGGTACTGAATCAAGCATATAGAGATGTTATTTTGTACAGTACACTCTTATTAGATTTAACCATCCAACTGTAGTCAGTGTGACTCCCATTTTGTGATTGAACAGTGAGCTCTAGGCTGTTGGCCTTTCTGCATGTGCAAACCCCATTTATGTACACTTACTATCTGTAGTAGTAGCATCTGATTGTGGGTAAGGTTTCTCACCATATTTTTTCCCCTTATAGGGTTTCCACGTACAAATATTGGTGTTATGTGTTGTGGATGACTTTATGTTTATGTTTCAAGCATTAATACTTACCGGTATAGCAATTTACTGTTAGCACTGTCTACCGGCACACTTAACTGGTTTACCGGTATTAAGCATTAAGTTGGTTAATTTATTCTTGGTTTGAATTTATTTGACAACTGATTCACCCACCCCTCTCAGTTGTCTCCGGGACCTAACAGAGTTTTCAGATTTGATTACAGTTAAGAAGGATGAAGTTTTTTCAACTAGTGTAGATCCTATGCTTGATGAAGTCTTTCTTTATTCCAAGCTCAATATAAATGTTCAATTTCCTTTTAAGAGTGATGGTTTTAATAGTAAAAATTCTAAAGATGATGCAGCCATTTCTTCATAAATATCTGTCTGTTATTATTTGCAATCAAAAATAGAAAGATGCTTGAATAGTACCATGCAGGTAGTTCAAGAAAATTCAAAAATTTATGATGAAAGGTGGTTTTTGGAGATGAACATATATACAATTTTTTCTTGCACATCATTAATCTGAGAGTTAGCATTGAAGCAGTCACTAGAGGGTCATTATTCTTAGCTACATTTCATGGTCACAATCCATTGCTGAGGAAAGGCTCATATTTTTCCAAGCCAGTTAACGATTTTGCATGAGCAACCTAGAGTTTTCCTCTGGTAAAGGGATTTCCCACCCATGTACATACTTGCAAATAAATTTTTGGTTTTTCGTAGGATTTAATGGTTTTGGCTTGTCAGTTTTCAGTTCTTGCCATGTTCCCCTCTCTGCAAGTGGCTCCCCATGCTCTGCTCCTCCTTGATTCTGTTGCCCAATGGATGATACGCACTGATCTCTCCCAGAGACATTCTAGATTCTCCTAGTTCTTTACAGTCCTGGTCCCCAATCAGAGCCAATGTTAGCCCTATATTTTTTCTTGTTCCTAAAGCCTCATGATTAGCTAAAAATTAGCTATTTTTAATGTTTTAATGCTGAAGTTTTTGTGGCCAAACTCCATATCAGCTGAGAGATTTTAATTGTTTAATATTTAAGTTACCCATATATCCAAATAATTAAATTTCAAGTCTTATGTTTCATATGCCAAAATTATTTCTGGGTTATTCTCTACTTGGCTCATTTATTCTACAGTTAAAATTTCACAAGAAATAGAGCTTTCACTAAAAGCTTATGAAGGTTTTTCTATGGCAGCCCAAAGGAACAATTATCATTGAACTTTAACTTTGAACCTTCTTTGGTTCAAGGTTCAAGGTTCAAAAAGTTCAAAAGGTTCAAAGTTCAAATTTTAGGTTCATTGTAATTTTTGGTTTTTGAACTTGAACTTTGAACCTTCTTTGGTTCTTAGGTTCAAGGTTCGATTTTAGAGGTTCAAATTCAGAGTTCAGAGATTCATCAGATGTAGGTTCAAAGTGTGCGACTTCAAAATTTCAACAAATTCAAAATCCAATAATATTGGCATGTTTAATGTTTGTAATTTTTAATGTAATATGTAACGATGAATTTTCTGAGATAGAAAAATTAGTCTTGGTGCGGGGAGCATAACTATAAATTTAACCGTTGGATCGTGCTGAAATTTCAACATGTTTTAGAAAACCTAGTTTTCTAAATTCTCACTAGAGTGATCGGAAAAATATTATCTCAGTCAAAATTTATTTATATCTAAGTACGGGTATATAAAAATTCAGAGATAAAAGATTTGAAGATTTTAAAAAAAAGTTATCATGAAGAGGATAAAAGATAAAAGGAAAAAAAAAAGATTAATTAATAATCTTTTCAAGATTCAGTTACGGAAGGAGATGACGATTATTTAAGGAAAGTTTCTCCAGAAAAGAGAGCTTCTTCTTCTTCTTCTTCTTCTTCTTTTTGGAGGGGTGGGTGTGCTACAGAGAAAGGGAGAAATTTTCAAATTTCTGACTGTAAGAGGGGAAGTAGTTTTCATGAGTTATTATTTTTGTTTGTTGTAGGGGACTTGGGTCTGTGTATTCTAGATTGTATTGAGAAATAAAGAAATGCAGATTTTTCCTGTGTATAAACTTGTGCATTCTTTTGATTATAGATTGTTGGTGCTTTATAATCTTCTTAATACTCGCTCCATTATGGTGAACAGATAAATTGTATTTTCAAATCTATGTGTTTGAATGTGAATAGAAAATCTTTGTTGGGATAAATATTCATTTATGTAGCATTTGGTGCTTCCTCGACCATTTCACTTTCAGAAGTTTGTGAATTAATTTAATGAGTGGGTCTTTTGTTGATATTACATGGATGTTCTGATCCCCCTTGTCCTGTGAGACATGAGAGAGACTCGATCAGATCTATGTATGTGGGAAGATCAAATAGATGGTCTATGTGCTATTTATTTGTTTCTCTCTTTGTTATTTAAATACTGAATCACATTCATGCCATGTTAATGGATGAGTGTTAACGTGCCTTTGTGTCTTCTGGTTAAAGACATATTCAGTAATTTAATTCATTGTAAATCTTATAAAGAGGGAGTTGTACCTCTCAATTCAGAGGAAGATTATCAATTAAATGATAATCTATCCAACAGTTGGTGCTTTTTGTCCTTTATCCTAGGCATTTTGAGTTAGTATGTGTATGTATTTGTTGAGGGACAAATTTGTTCACTAATAGGCTGGTATGCATTATCAGAGATATTATTCATTCTGGCATTGATGTGGGGATGCTACTACTCAAGGGGAGTAGTTAGCCTTATGTTTCAATGGTTCAAAGTGTTTTTGCTTTCATATTTCTATCAGATTTTTGGCATTGATATCAAAGGGGGGGAGATATATGTGAAAAATAGAGCGTTACACATATACCATTCATAGGGGGAGTTTGGTTTTTGTTTCAGAACTTCATTGCTATACCTTTGTATGGGAGATTGTTGGCTGTCTTCCATTGGGGGAGACTTGTTTCGTATTTCTTTGGCACTTGGATGTTTTTTCACATCTTGTTTTGCCATCAATGTCAAAGGGGGAGATTGTTGGCCATTTGGAGGAATTGATTATGTGTTGCATTGATATTTTGTCAATGATGTCAACACTAGTTGTTTTGGTTGCTTTACTGGTATCCTTCTAGTCTTAGTAGGTTGTTTGGTTTTTGGTTGGACTGGATCATCATGATTCAGTATGCTTAGGTATGTTTGAGTTATGGAATTGGATTATTGATGTTCATATTCAGTCAATTGGTTTTGTTCTGGTGATCGGATGCTATCCTACTTGCTAGTAAGCTTGGGTTTTTATTCTGACAAGGGTTTCACCGATGGAGCTTTATTGAATATCTTTGATGATATGCATAAGTGGTGTTGGTGTGGCTTATAGTGGAGATTTAGGATGTTGATGGTGATCATGTTTGAGATTTAGTTGTTTGGGATCATTTCTTTAGCATGTGTGGACCTATATTGGGTCTCGGTATTGTCCAGGTTATGGATTGGCTTAATGTAACATGTGGATTGGACCTCTCAATGTGTTTTTGGTATATCTTATGGGTTGGATATTATTTGTTTGGTCTCTAACCGACATGTTTTGTAATTATGTAATTGGTTTATTCTCTGGTGGTTGACCTTATTATTTATGGTCAAGGGTTTGTATATATTTGATGTAAGATCTCATTGTAGATCATAGGGTATGGGAAATGGATATGTGAGGAGTGAATAATGTAATAAACATTCACGCAAAGGATTTGGTCGATCATTGGTGATCAAGTTGGGATTATGTAAAAGGATTTAGTCCTCCAGTATTGAGATTAACTAGAACTATATTCAGGCATAGGAGATGCTATCTTTGTAGTTCATTCATTCTTCTAGATTGTATTTTGGATTTCTATGTAGTTAGTGAGACTCCTTTTGTGATGATCAGTGCGCTCTAGGATGTTGGCCTTCTTGCAAGTGCAGGCCCCTCAATTATAATTCACATACTTATTATAAAAGTATTATTTGACTATGGGTAGGCTTCCCACTGTGGTTTTTCCCTTTACTGGGTTTTCTATGTATAAATTTGGTGTCATGTGGATGGTATTTATTCTCTTATTGTTGTTTATGTTTAATTGGTTTATCTACTATTTCGGTATTCGGTTTATGCATTCTAGTATTGATATTTTGGGTTCTGGTATTAAAATTTTAATTGCTTAAGGTTTCGATAATCTGGTGACAACTGATTCACCCCGCCCCCCCTCTTAGTTGTCTTCCATTTATTTGAACTGTCTAACAGGACTATATGTGTATGGTTTTAAGTAATAATAATTTATTGTTCTAGATATAAAGATGGCCTCCCCAGTTGACAAAACTATTCTCATTGTCTCCCAAGAAGATCCCCAAGCTAAAACATGCCCTTCCCAACCAAAAATCACCCATACAATCCCTTTGAAGACCATTTTGCTAGTTCCTGTCATTGCTAATAAGCCCACAGAAGAGCAGAACCCTCTAGTTTCTTCCCAAACCCCTCAAACTGGTGAATCGAGTGCATCAACCCAGCACGAGACTATCAAACCCAAAAGAAAAAAGAGTTATCAAGAAGGTCATTGTAGTATCCTTTAACAGTGAGCCTTTTGAGAAGCCAAGCCCTTCTCCAAAATCTCGAAAGCCCACCCCCAAAATAAGGAAGGCTTCCCCCGAAGACCCATTAGCACAATCATCTCCACAAGCTTCTCTAGCTACAGAAAACATACAAGAAGGAGGGTCTAACCCTTTGGAAGATCCCCCTAATCCCAAGAGAAGAAGGGCTCCCACAAAGAAGGTTACACCCATAGTAACAACATCATCAAGACAGACTGTTGAAGTAGAGCTTGCTCCTTCTACCACTGAAAATCCATCAAAACCTCAACAAGAGCAAGCAAAGGAGGATTCATCCTCATCAGTCCCTTCCAAGATTGTTCAGGATATTGCTAAGGAATTAGCAGATAAGTTGGAAGCTGAAGAGAAAAAGAAGAAGAAGGAACCCTGAAGTCTCAATAGGACCTTTTAGAGATGTTCAAGAGGTCGACCATGATGGAAAATTTTAAATCAAATTTTAGAGACAAGAGTTCTCAGTGCAGGGATACCCACACCACTGAAAGGGGTTGGGATATTTTCCACTTTTTCTATGGAAATAGGGACAAGGTTGCTCCTGTATCCAATCCTTGGAACTTGAATTTGGAAAAGCTAGTAGGTGCCAATGTTTTTGTTGAGCCACTTTTGATCAAGGAGATGGCGAAACATTATCACCTTGAGAGCATGACTATGAGAACAACTATTGGCCATATCCTTTTGGATATCTCCATAGATGCCATAGTTGAATGTTTTGATCTAGATAAAACTGGCCTCACTAAGATAAATAAGAACAAGTTGGAAGTAGAGTATCCTTCCAAGAAGAATCTCTATAGGGGAAAGATTATACCCCTTTATATGAAAAGAATGTTCAAGGGAACCAAAAGTTACTGTTTTGATTTTGAGAAGGACTTTGAGCTGCAAATTTTTTAAGATTATTTTGTAAGGACCTACTACGCTTTGTGTTAGGTGTGAGGGGAGGACTGTGGGTTGACAAGGATGCTAGTGGATTTTATGGTCATGGCAATGAGAATTCAATTCCTTGAAACCAGTCAGCTCTATCATTTCATTACATATATTGAAGATAAGTTGCATAAGAGCTTACTAGTTGCCAAGGATTTAAAGGAAAATTTAAACATTATTCTTTGATATGACACATTATTATTTTTTAAAATAGGATAGAATGGAATGATGCATTGCAGATAAATAAGTTTTTTCGTAGGATATGGGAGAGATGGTCATTTCAAAGGTGGACCCAAATCTGGGACAAAGGGTCTAGATTTGTAGATTACAAAGCCTTATGTGATCATTTTGTAATAAAGGTCCTAGGAATTGTGGGGGTTAGGATGTTGAGGCTCCTTGTGCATATTGCCAAATTCTTGAGAATGAAAGATGGCAGGGCAAAGAACATGGAGTACCCGGAGGGGGCCTTCTCCCACAATTTTGGTGATTTTTCTTCTATGTAGATTGCACAATAATCAGGGTCTATGGATGCTCCCAACCACCACACATTTTGCTAATAATAGTCCTTTCATGGATTGCATTCATAGAGATAATTTGGCAGCTAATGTGGATGGACAAGGAAATTGTTAGAATAGAGAGAAAGGGGCAGCACCTCCCTAGGGCTATTGCTTTTGATGACTTCATTGTGGAGTCCAATACACTTGAGCAAGTACAAGGCTTCTTGGTGAGCGATTATAGGCTCAAGGTAGGACAAGTAAGAAATTTTGATCTAGAAGGATACATTCATGATTTGAGGACCCAAAGGCTGAAGGTGAGAGGTTACTCTCCCCAATTCAATGAAAGGAGGACTTGATCATAAATGTTAGCCCTACAAAGGCTATACAGAGAAGAGGAAAATGGAATTTTATTCAAAGTTTGAAACTTGGGAAAGAAAAGAAAAGAACCCTAGCTTCCAAGGTTTTTGTTCCAATATCCAAAATGACCTTGCTAGAATTATGAGAAAGGTATTGCACTACAATGACATTCTTGATTCAGAAAATAAGAGAAGAGAGGGTGGGCAGGCTGAAGACAAATTGGAGGAAAGGCCAACATATGAGCCCTCAAAATCAAAAGGAAAAGCACCCCTCACTAAGGAGTTTTCTCAGGATATCCCCTCATAGCCCTCTCCACAACAGGAACTACCTGCAAGGAAAAGGGAAAAGCGAAGCTCTCTGACTTTGTAGATGTCATTGAGCCTGAATTTGAAGAAAATTTCAGGTCTCCCTCTCCACCAAGGAGCACCTTCTAGGATTATGAAGAAGCTGAGGTGCTTGTAGACCTTGATAGGTCTCTCATCCCAAGCACCATTCCATTAGAGGAGGCAAAAGATGAAAGAATAATTGCTTCGAAGCAATTTATGACAAATGATGCTTTTGTCAACACCCTTGAATTCAAATCATTTTGGATGAGGGAGAAATTAAAAGATTTGTCTAAGGGGGAGCTCCAAAATTTTGACAAGGATAGCATTAAGTGCACTCGAGAACAAGGAAGAGAATAGGTGAGAAAAAGTGATATAATGTTCATCCCGGGGTGGGAGTTAGAGAAAATTTTCTTGCTGGAGTAGGTTATGAAGCAAAGGGACCCAATCTATGCCCAAGAATTTGGTGAGCATGGGTCGAGGGTTAATCCAAGTGTAAAGGCTTTTGCACTTTGGTCAAGGGCTCCTAGAACTAGTAAGCCTATTGTATTATATGGGGTTGAGAAGAATGTTGGGGATGTAGTAATTAGAACCCTAGTGGATACCTCATCTATTGAGACAACAACAATTACTTATCATGCTGCACATTTTGCAAAGCTGACAGCAGAGGAAGATGAGAAAAAACATAAAATTTTGAGAAACAAGCATGTGGCTCTTACACATGATCATTATAAATTATTGAAAATATAAGATTAACAAAGGAGCTAGCCAAGAGAGACATTAGAACCCTAACAAGACCTAAGCTTAAAAATTTTGAGAAATTAAACGAGGACCTTCAAAGGGAAAAGGATGAAGGTGAGAAGAATTATTTTGAGATTAGAAAGTCTTCAATTTTGCAGGTTTCTAACAGGGTCATTGAAAAATTGAATGAGGTGCATACCTCTTATTCTTTGATGTCACAACTCCTTAGCCAATTGGATGAGATTATTTTATTCTTTCAACCTATTAGGATTACTTGGTTGCCTAAGAGTCAAATCCTAAAAGACTCCTTCCAAGGAACTCAAAAGTGGGATATTCCCACTATTTTGATAAGATAAGGACAAATTAAGGATTTGGATGTATGGAAGCAGGGATTCCAAGATGCCATTAGTACAGTTTTGGATTCATTGGCTAAGGACCATACCCAAGGTGACACATATAATTTAATTATTGACAAACTCATGGAAGTTGATTCTATGTATCATAAGTTCACCTTGGAGGCCGCAATTGTGCCAACTCATAGGATAAAAGAGGCAATGAGTAAGTTGCAAGGCTTATGTTGGTGTAAATAAATATTCATTATGGATATTATTACACTTTACTTAAGTTAACTTAGGATAATGCATCTCTTTGTAGTTTGGATTTGAGACACTTAGGGAAGTGTGCACATAGGGATAGAGCTTGTAGGATAAATTCCACCTTTTGTGGTCTTATTTTGTTGTTACACTCCACATTCAGTGGGTCATCCACCTCTTGTGGAATATTATATTATTTATCCTACCTACCCCTAGTATTTCTTACCTACACTTGTTTCTCATTGACCCACATGTCATGATTGTGTGCTCGTATATCCATATGGCCTTGCCTATATAAGCAGGCCTATATTCATTGTATTGGTGAATCCAGTTGATCATTTGCATATTGATGAGAATACAGTTTATTCTTGTCATTCTTTTGTCTCTCTTTTACACTTTTCATTGTGCCCTTGAACTTGGAAAAATCTCACATGGTATCAGAGCCATTGGGGCTTCATTGATTGGTTTTTGGAGACATCATGGAAGACATATTTTCGGATCTGAGGGACTGCATTTTTTGGAGGCATCTTAGAGTGTTTTCGACCTCACCATTGCGTTCGAGAGGACGTAAACTCAACCTATTTTGGCAACAAAAAAAAATTAGGTGTTGGTGGAATTTTTTGCCCAATTCGGGCGGTACGGTACAAAATTTTTCGGATCTCAAAAAAAAAATCCTAAAATTTTTTTTTCTAGTTTTGAAAAAGATTTTTTTTGAAAAAAAAAAAAAATAAATAATTTTTTTTTTGCGGGTTCGTACCTTCTTCCTAGTCAGTAGCGCACACTCAATGCCTAGACAACGTTTTTTTTGGAAATTTTTAGACCCCTCTTTGTTGAGCAGTTTGGATTTTTTGGGTCAACTTTGGAGGCCCATAACTTGCTCAATTTTGCTCTTTTTTGGGTGCAATTTTTTTTTATTTGGGCTAATTTTTCATGCTCATCGCAGTGGTGTGGTTAATTTCTAATTTTGGTGCACAATTTTTTTGGAATTTTCAGATTCTCTCAGCTGTACCTGTCCAATCCTCAATTCTGCAACTTCAAAGGCCTCATTTGAGCTCATACGACCTCATTTTCAGGTGTCATTTTTTTGAAAGTGCATGTTATTTTTTCTACTTTCATAATCTATGATCATATTTCATATATTTTGAGTGAAAATTTTACTTTTAGATATTGGTCTTATTTGGCCTACTTGGTACTTGTAATTTGCTTGGATCTTAGTTTAGATCTCTTGCATTAATAGTTTGAGTATTCTTTGGCCTTATTAGGGAAGTTGTAAAATTGAAATCAAAAGTCCACTTTGCCATTTTTTGCAAGTGGCCCATTGTACATGCACTAAGTATAAAGTGCCAAATCATCAAAAATAATTTTGGGGGGGTCTTTGATTGAGTGAATTTGGGGGGTGTCTTGTGTGATTGTGCCTCTCTTTCCTTGTGCTCTTTAATTTTTGTTGCAATGAGTCCTCATAAATTTTCACCTTTAACTCCACATAATTATGCATCATGGAAAATTAAAGTATGGAGCAAATTAATGGAAAAAGGTCTCATGCATTACATAGATGGAACGATAGAAGCACCACCTAATCCTAAGGTTGATCCTAATGCTTAGTTAGAATGGCTCACTAAGAATTGCATGGCTCTTGGAACTTTGTGTAAGTATGCATCAGATGACCTCATTTTTCACATTGAGAAGTGTACTACAATCAAATATGCTTGGGATATGTTTTAGAAATTATATGGTCAAGTTGATGAAATCAGAGGTTACAAGATTGACAATGTGCTCACCAACTTGGATCCCAAGAGTTTTGATACAATCCAAGATTATGTCACCAAAGTAAATGAGCTAAGAGAAAATCTTAAGGATTGTGGAATTGACCAAAAGGATTCTCAGTTGATATTCAACTTGTTGGACAAGCTTGCACCGAAATATGCAACATTTGTGTCTAGCTTCCAAACTAATCATTTGACAATGGGGAGTTCCTACATTATGCCTTCATTTGATGCTTGCACAGAAATATTGATATTGGAACAATCTAAGTTGTTGAACATGGGGCTTCTCATGTCTTCAAAGTCCAAGGCTTTGGTGGCTAATCAAGGGAGTCAAGGGAGTCAAGGCAAATATTCCAACAAGAAGAAGAAGCAATCCAAGTGAAAGCCATAGCAGAAAAAAGGACAATCATCCTCCCCATCACAAGGTGATTTTTCATCCTCTTCCAAGAAGAAGACTCCACCTAAGAAGGATAAACCAACTTGTGCATATTACAAGAAGTATGGTCATGATGAGCATCGATGCCACACCAAGCAAGTTGATGAGTTGACAAATCTTCTTAAGAAAAACAACATCAACTTGCCTTCTACCTACACAAATAAGGATTCATCTCCTTCCTCTTCCTCACAATCTAAGGGAAAAGGGTAAGCCTTTGTGGCTACAACAGGTTCTTCACAGCAGTGGATACTTGACTTGGGTGCCTCTTATCACATGGGTTATACAAAGGAGAAGTTTTCTTCATTGGAGCCATCTAAGGTACCTCACATTTACATAGGTGATGATACACAAGTAGAGGTTGAAGGGAAAGGTTTAGTTGACATGGATGATGGAACATTTGATAATATTCTTTATGTTCCTAACTTATATACCAACCTTCTCTCTATCTACCAAATCACTCACTATGGGAATGGGAAAAAGGTTGAGTTTACACCTGATTCAGTTGTGGTAAAGGAACTTGATGATGATGCCTTGGTAGAAGTGGGATAAATCAATGACAACTCAAGGCTTTATTCATTTTCCCACTTTGTACCAAGTTCTCCTTCTATAGCCTTGCTTACTCATTCAAATTTAGAAAGTAAGCTATGCCATGAGTGGTTTGGTCACCTCAACTACTGCTATCTTTAGCAGCTTAGCACTAAAGACATGGTCATGGGTCTACCTCAAATCAGTTTTTCAGAGGGTGTATGTTCAGATTGTTCCATGGGCAAGCATCCCAAGGAGAAGTTTGATAAGGGGAAAGCTTGGAGAGCTTTGGAAGTTCTTCAACTTGTTCACAACGATATAGCAGGTCCATTTTCAGCACCTTCATTTAGCAAGGCCCGCTATGTCCTCACCTTCATTGATGGCTACTCCCACTTCACTTGGGTCTACTTTCACATTCATAAGAGTGAAGTATTTGATAGATTCCAAGACTTCAAGACTCATGTGGAGAAGCAATCTGGAAAAGTGGTCAAGATTCTTCGCATAAATAACGGAAGGGAATATGTGAACAAGAGACTTGAGGATTTTTGTACATTTGAGGGGATTGATCTTCAGAATTTTGTTACATACACTCCATAGTAGAATGGAGTTACAGAATGCAAGAATAGAACTCTCAAAGAAATGGCTAGTTGTATGATACATGCATGTTCTCTTGATCCTGCCTTTGGGCCAAAGGTTATCAGTTGTCCTACACACATCAATCGGGTTCCTCAAAAAGATTTGCAAGGTATTACTCCTTTTCAAGCTTGGGCTAGTAGGAAACCATTTGTGAGAAATTTCAGAGTCTTTGGGTGTCCAACATGGGCTTCCATTCCTCTGCAAAAATGCAAGGCATTAGAACCTTAGAGTCAGCCTTGCATATTTGTTAGATATCCTAAGGGTGTTAAGGCATATAGATTGATGGATCCTGAGACACATGAGGTGTTCATTGATAGGAGTGTTCACTTTGAGGAAATCTCTCCTAGCTTAGAGTCTCTACCTCCTCTATCTTCCTCCATTGTGGATAGTGATGACAGTTATTCAAATGATGAGACTCCTTCAACTCTGACTCGCAGGGTTACACCTCCATAGGGTCCACTTGCAGTTGAGGAGCCTCATTCTCCACCTCCACCTAGACCTCGTTGGGCTCGACAGACACTTGAGTCTGTGGGTTCTCTTGTTGGGGATCCTTCAGATACATAGAGGACTCGATCACAGCATCAGGATCTTCCACATGCATTCATTGCTACCACTTTCGATCCACAGACATTTCGGGAAGCATCAGGGGTTCTTGAGTGGGACCAAGATATGGAGGAAGAGTATAGTTCCTTAATGAGGAACAACACATGGGATTTAGTCCATCTCCCTAAGGGGAGAAAGATGGTTCAATGTAAGTGGATCTATCAGACCAAGTTTGCAACAAATGGTACTGTAGATAAGTATACGGCTCAGCTTATTACGAAAGGTTCCTCTCTGGTTGCAGGTATTGACTATACTAAGACCTTTGCACCCATAGCCAAGATGAACTTCATTCTCTTAACACTTGTTAATGTTGCAGCTCATGGTTGGGCTATATATCAGATGGATGTGAAGAGTGATTTTCTTCATGGGGATCTTGATGAGAAGATTTATATGGAGCAACCACAGGGTTTCATCCATACTTCCTTTGTTTGCAAACTAAGGAAATCTCTCTATGGCCTTAAGGAGGCCCCCAGGGCTTGGTACGCCAAGATGGATCCCTTTCTTCTCTTAGCAGGGTTCACCAGGTGTCATTCTAATCCAAATGTCTATATTTTGCGACAAGATGACTCTCACTTGATACTTGTGCTCTATGTTGATGATTTGATCATTACAAGTAGTACCGCATCCATCATTAGTAGGGTCAAATCTTCTTTGCATGACATATTTGCTATGACTGACTTGGGTCTTTTGCACTACTTTCTCAGGATAGAGATTTCCTAGTCACCTTCCAGGATTACACTATCATAGCCCAAGTATGCTCTTGATCTACTTGCACACTTTCATATGGTTGATTGTAAGCCTGCACTGACTCCCTTTCTTTCAAGAGTCAAGCTTGAGGATCAATGTTCTTCTCCACTAGTTGATGCCACATTGTATCATCAGCTTATGGGTAGTCTTATCTACTTGGCTCACACATGCCCTAATATTTCATTTGCAGTTGGCATGGTTTCCCGCTTCATGCAGGAACCACATGAGCTTCATTGGAAAGCTACCAAATGCATGCTTCATTACATCCAGGGTACAAATCACTATGGGATTCACTATGCAGCAAGGACAAGACTTTGCTTGGTTGGTTACACAGACTCTGATTGGGTTGGCGATCTGGATGATTGTAAGTCTACTTCAGGTTATAGTTTTCACCTTGGTTCGGGCCTCATTTGTTGGTAGAGCAAGAAGAAGCATGCTATTTCTCTCTCTTCAACTGAGGCTGAGTGTCGAGGAGCTATTAATGCAATGACTGAGACCATTTGGCTTTAGCAGATTCTCACAGAGTTTGGGTTCACCACTCCATGGCCAACAGTTCTACATTGCGATAATGAGAGTGCTATTGCAATCACAAAGAACCCAGTCTAGCACCAGCAGACCAAACACATTGAGATCCATACGCACTATATCTGAGAGCTGATTCAGGAGAAATTCATTGATTTATAGTATTGTCCTATAGCGGAGCAGGTTGCTGACATATTCACCAAACCTTTCACTGAGAGTAAGTTCTAGCAGTTGCGAGCTCTCTTGGGGGTGCGGGATGTGTCATTAGGGGGGGTCAATTGACTTCTCCTTCCTCTCTTATGGGGGGACTTTTCCTCTTTAAGGTTTTGTCCTTCTTCTTTGAGATTCTTTTGTACATTCATCTCTCTTTTGGGGGGGAGTTTTTTCCCACATGGTTTTCTCCCTTTCTCCATTTGTGAGAGATTGTATTGCATATTTTTGCTTGCATTTTCATATTGTACATGGGTACCTATCATCTCCTAGTAGCCCAGACCCATCTTGCATTGTTGACTTGAGTCTTCATTCCCCTAAGTTGCACTTAAGGGGGGGGTGTTGGTGTAAATAAATATTCTTTACGGATATTATTTCACTTTACTTAAGTTAACTTAGGATAATGCATCTCTTTGTAGTTTGGATTTGAGACACTTAGGGAAGTGTGCAAATAGGGATAGACCTTGTAGGAGAAATTCTACCTTTTGTGGTCTTATTTTGTTGTTACACTCCACATTCGGTGGGTCATCCACCTCTTGTGGAATATTATAGTATTTCTCCTACCTACCCCTAGTATTTCTTACCTACCCTTGTTTCTCATTGAGTCACATGTCATGATTGTGTGCTCGTATATCCATATGGCCTTGCCTATATAAGAAAGCCTATATTCATTGTATTGTTAAATCCAGTTGATCATTTGCATATTGATGAGAATACAGTTTGTTCTTGTCATTATTTTGTCTCTCTTTTATACTTTTCATTGTGCCCTTGATCTTGGCAAAATCTCACAGCTTAAGAAGTTTTGTCCATCCGGTTGATGAAATTGACACTTTGCACAAGAAGTACTATTCTCTAGAAGAGGATCAACCTAAGGAGGAGGACTAGTCTGATTCATTTCCATTTTTGTGCACCTCCTACTTTTTGGGATAAGTTTCCTACTTGGGATGGGGTGATATGAGCACTCATTTTTCACTCATTAACCCCCAACGTACCTGACAGATTCAACACCTAAGTACAAGTTGACCTTGATAGAGGATGGTACAAAAGAATGCCCCTACACCAGTCACTTCAAGCTTGCCACTCCAGCCTCCAGAAGTTGTCTTCTCTACCGCCTTCATTTATGATATACGGGAGTTTTTGAATTATGTATTGTAAAGATGCCTTAAGGCATAATCTATCTCATAGGAAATAGATTTTTTACAAGTGTCCAACTATGCCTAAAGATTTTTTTTGCTCCCTTGTTCTATAAAAAGGAAATCAGGGCTAAGCAGGAAGGATTTTGAAATCGGTAGCAATATGTATTAGGAGTTGAAGTAATAGAATATAGTGGTTTTCCTGCAAGTTTTTGCTGAGCAATTCTCAAGTGATGTATATCATATCTTTTGAAAATCAATAAAAAAGATCACTTTTAGTTTTCTCCCATTCTTATGTGTTCATGTTGTATAAATTGTAGTGTTAATGATGTTATGATTTGTCTTCTCTTAAGAAGGGAATGTATGTTTTCTTGATTAGTTTCATTTTTAATGAATGAATTAAATTTTGTCCAAAAGGCATTACAACATATTTATTGGGAGGGGTGAGGAAACTAGGAGTAATAACTTAAATATTTTGTGTCAATCATGGGATATTTGAATGTTGTTGTAATAATGAGATATCACAGTTTTGTTTGGTGTTAACTTGCAAATAGACTCCGTTTCCCATAGGATAAGCACTAATCATAATACCCATTGAGGATCATTCTTATTTCACATTTTATATTTCTACCTTTTACTTTTCTGCATTAGGAGTAGTCATTAGTTTAGAATCATTCTCAATGTATACAAGAATAACATGAACTGAGGTTGGAGCCATAACCAGATGTTTATTTGTATTTCCTTGGTGTATTTTCATTGAGAAATATACTTTGTTCTACAGTGTCACGAGTCTAAAAGGTTGAAGATTATTTGAACACTGTATAGGGAAACCCACCTAGGTTTTGCAAAGCCTAAAGTGTAGAAGACCTCAATTTTCAACTAAGTCTTGTTTATTGGCAAAGTCCCATTCCGAGTTTGTTCATAAGTTAGTGGCAATTTCTTTAGAACTTGGAGTCTGTTGATTTGGGAACCAACAAAGGGTAAGAAGAAAAATATGAGGAAAGCCTGGAGCTTGTTCAAGGTAGGGATTGTGAAAGAGTATAGCATGGAGAAGTTCGAAGCATTCATGCAAGAGAAAAAAGGAGTCATGCCTGGGGAGATAGTTGAGTGAGTGGTGAAAATCGGGGAAGGGATCAAATATTTGTATAATTGAGAGTAGAGATCTCTCATATGTTGTTGTGTACTCCTTTATGTAATGTTCGATGCTATAATTATATAGGGTACTGCCCCCTAGGCATGTCTTACTTGCAAACACTTCATCAAGGTATTGTTAGATATTGTAAACTGTAATTAGTACTCACTAGCTCTTACTTATAGATCAAATGATGGTTTTTACTATATTCTTCACCCTAGTTTACTCATTTTTTTCAAAGATGTAATAGTGCTTTCCATGGTCGACATTACTAAGTTAAAATAGATGAATAATAATAATAGTTAAATGGAGGGGACAAGCTTTTTCCTACATACCTAATTAAGTATTGTTACTCTGTGGTTCCTCGATCCTCATTCATTGTGAATCTTGAAAAGGGCTTGAAGTTGCAGGTTTTCGTGAGGTTTACTTCCTGCCTTCTAAATGAACATTGTTTGGCATGTGTTTGACTCAAAACGAATATATTTTAAATTCAAAAATGCATTTAATGCATCCAACTTGTCCTTCGCAATACCAATTTGTGCCTATGTTCAAATTGATCTCACTTTTTGGAGTGAAATTTTGAGTTCCGGCAAAGTTCAAATCTCATCTTGCTGGAAAAGTGGATGTCCATCGGCAAAATATTGTTATAGCTAATGCTTTCAGATTTTTGACTCCCATGATCCAATGATTATGACACATATGTAAGTCCTATGTCCAACCCCTACTTCTGACATTTGACAAATAAAAAATACCTTCGAATATTCATATTCAAGATAGCAATTTATAAAACCCTTACATCCTTAATATATCAGTAATATATTGATTTGGATTTTGGGAATATAAAATCCCCCAATATGAACACGTGTGATACCATATTGTCCTCTTGGTTGAAGCCCTCGTGGGTTGATTCAACACCCCCCTCTTAGTCTTGTGGTGTGTCCAACACTACTCATGTCCTCAAAGTCCTATATGACCTTCATATGATGTATGAAGGATCCAATATATTGAACACCACTATCCAATACAACAAGTCTTCTATCTATTGTGGTCTCCAAAGTGGATAAGAATGTGTTCATGGATATTTCCATATAATTACAATTTAGAAACCTACAATTCTTTAGAACATAACATGCTCGAATGCCCATGCCTTGACTATTGTGTAGGTCATCAAGTTATATGCCTCATAATGCATGTACCTCCTGAGATCATAATAGTTATGCGCTAAGATGCTCTATCACCATGCATAGATGGTCTTGCACTCCTCTATTTCTTGAATAGCATGAACAAATTCCCTGGCTAGGTGTGTACCTCGTATATCAAATGTTATGACTAAAATGACTATAGTGATGAGTACCCATGATAGGATAGGAATATCCATGATCCTCTGTAGTAACTAGCATGTGAGGATGTGATGCCTTGAGCCTTTAGGTGTGGCTCATCCTATGCAATATTATATTTGATCCTCTTCAATGATAATAGGACTACATGGCCCTATCTAACTCATGGTCCTATCTTGCACTAAGAGATGCAGAATGAGATAAATGTCTTGTAGAGTGACCATTATCCATATCAAAATATAACTCACATAGATCATTATCCATAGACTACTAACAAGATGTGTCAAAGAAAAGGAAAATGAATCTACAAATATAGATATGGGACTATCATGACATATTAAAATAATAGTATCACAAGGCTCAATAACATCATGAATAGATAGGGAAATTATAATTACATCACATAAAGCATCATCCCTAAATGTATAACTAGAAGGTGGGGTTGCGTCATCATTAGAAATCGCATAAGGAATATAATTATCATACATCATGCATACAAATGAATTAATTTTTTCTAAACTTGATAGAAAGACATAAACAGGGTCCATGAATAAGGAGAAACTAGATAGGAATAAAAGTAATTCATTCATGTTGAATACTAATCAATATCAATATAGGAAAATGATGGTGTACCATCAAGAATAAAGTGACATGAATGGAAGGAGCAAAAAAAAATTATAATTACTGATATATGCATGAAGATAATCCTAAAATTAATCTCCTATAAAGATCCATAAATCTTTATAACAATGACTAAACTCTAGATGAAGAAAATGATATTACAAAGCCAAAAAAAATGTAGAATAAATCAAACAAGGGTGGGTAGATAATGCAATCAAGTAAATATACAATAAGAAAGGCTCAAAACCTAATCAAAAGAATATTAAGGAAGTACAAATAAAAGGTGGATCTAAATCCTAATCCAATTTGAAATTAAGATTGAACATAATGAAGGACAAATCATGTGGGGTGTAATATAAGTTTCATTCCCTATACAATATAAGGAAATAAAACACCTTCACATAATTTTTTTAGGTTGCAATTAAATGTAATGTGCAATATATAAATAAATATCCTAGTTATGAGTTGAGAATGCAAAATATAATTAGATATGTAGATGAATTCTCTCATAAATTAATTAAATCAAATAAGGTACTTGACTCTAGATCTCGTTTGAATATAATTATAATAGATGGTGTAAGATGATTCATCATTGTATGAGAACTCTTCAATCTATTATATGACCAATTTTATAGATTGGTAAAATTATTATTTGATGTCTAAGGTTGTTTCCACATGAGTGGATACAATCTCTATCAATGAAATCAATCTATATGCACATAATTGGTCACACTATATACAAACTTTGTATTCTTATTTTTCTTGATATGTGATCCTACAATAAATACCAAGTAATGTTGATAAAACACCTTTGGGATCTTGACAAGTGGGAGTCATCTCCTTTATAATTCAATTTTGACAAGATAAAAGATATTGTTCTCTTAGCAATAATTCAATATGCCTAGTCATATGTAAGTATTAATGTTATGTTGATGAAATGATTTAATAATTATATGGTTATTGGACATGTAGCAATTTTTTTACATATGATGATGCCTAGATCCAATATGTGTTTTAGATCCTACATGATTGTAATTAATTAAGGATACAACATCGTAACATGTAGATTAAAGGTTTGACATAATGGCGAATGAGAGTGGAGGAGCCAGAAACTCAGGATTTGAAACTGAGGACGATGGTAGTGACACTGAAGTAGTGGATGATGGAGATCATCCTGATCTAGTGTTGGGTATTTTCTATGTTGTGCATGTCTTTCGACTCTCTAAGTTCCTTGGTGTTGGTGTTGAGGGTTGTCTAGTGCCTTTGGAGCAGGCCCTTTGTCCCCACATGGCATTGAATGATGTCATGGTTGTTGGTGATGGTGAGGTTTTTGTGTCTTGGGTGCTTATCATTAGCTCCCACATGGCGTTGTAGGAGTGGATGACCTCCCTCTCTCCTCTCGGTTGCTATTGGGGAGATATCATGGCTATTCCCAGCCAGGTCCTCTCTTTGTAGAGGGGGTTTTTACTCTCTTGTTGTGTGTTATGCATTTGGAAGGCCTCCTTTTCCTATGATGGTGGGTTCTATTGGTGGCTTGCTCAAGGTTCCCTGTGGGTGTTTCTGTGGAGTTTGGTTCTGCAGATTTCCATGGGTGTCTCTACCATATTTTTCCCTTGTGTGCTTGGTTCATGTGGTGTTGGGCCTGCTTGGTGCTCGCAACTCCTACCTATGTTCTTCGTGGATTGTTATGGATGCTAATGGGACTCTGAGTTCTAGTTTCTTAGGACCTTTTTTTGTCCTTTGGGGTTGTGTTTATGGCTTCATGGGCTTGTTGATGTTGGCCTTTCTTATGGAAGTTGTTGTTGAGGATGCCTTGGCTCCTCTTGATCTAGATCCCGTGACCTTTGATGTTGCCTAGCGGATTCACGTCTTTGCTGTCAACATTCATGGTATGTTTGTGAGGGGTTTTGGCCCTCACCCTAGCTTTTCTTTTGGTTGGGCCTAGTCTTTGGGCTCACTTGTTGGCTTCTATTTTGGTTGTTGGAGTTTGATGGATGTTGTTGTTGTTGGTGCAGTGCACTCCTTGGCAGTTGGGGCTCCTAGCTGGAGTTTCCATTGCATGGTGCAAAGTTTTGTGGACAAAGGTCTCTCTATTGTGCCTTGCTCTATTTTTTGCAAGTAGTTTCTTGCATATAGCTCCTTTTCGCGATGAAGTTGGTTGTTTTGGTTATTTGACTCTTTGGATGGAGACATGGGTGGATGGTTTTTCTATGTGTGGGTCTGTCACAAAGGTGGTTGGTGTTCCTTTTGTGGCAGTCTCAACTCCTGATCATGTCTCTTGGCTCCTGTTGATATTTGGAGTTGTGTGTGGGTACTTACAACTTGGGGTTTTTGGTTTTTTGTTGGTGTTGTGGTGGCTTCGTTGGACCTCTGCTAGTGTTTCAGGCATTGCCTTCAATATCCTTGGAAACTGCCTTGCAATATTTGCTTCATGTGGTATTTTGGACTGTGGTGGGGGTATGCCCCACATAGAACTCGTTGGGCTGCGTGGATGGCTCTTGGTGCTTTTGAATTGGGGTTTTGTTCTCCAAGGGTTTCTTTACTATGATTCCTTTGATGGTGTCTATTCTGGATTACAGTGATAGGGGTCATGCCTTTTGGATTTGGCTGGTGTGGTTTCTGATTTCACCATTGGGTTGCATTTTGTTTCCTTGATGAGACTCTCTATTATGGTTTCTATGGACAGTTATCATGTTATCCCTATTGGCCAGGGGCATGCTGTTAGTTTTCAAGGGCTCGTCCCTATTTTTGATTTTGCCCCTTTTAAGGTGGGGAGTGTTTTGTTTCCCATGATGAGAGTTTGGCTTCATCATTTCCCTTCTTCTTCCTTTGCAGATCCTATGGAGGTGGATGTGTCTCCTTTAGAGGTGGTGACTGGCTGCGAGGTTGAGGTTGTTGGTTCTTGGTGGTCTTCTCTTCTCTATGGCAGGGTTACTGTTAAATGGATTCTTGGCTGGCTCACTAGTCTGTCTTTCTTCTCCTTTTCGGCTCGTATTGAGGTGGGATCTTTTTCTATTGAGTTGAAAAGTGGTTTTGCTGAAGGGGGTTTGACTTCATGCTGCGGGCTAGCTGTTGTTTTCTTTTGGTTGACTTGGGGAGTCTCTTACTCCCCTTGTATGGTTGCCCCACTCTGTGGGCTGTCTTCTTACTATTTTTGGCAAGGAGCCGTTTGTTTTTGGTTGGCCTTGTTGGCCTAGGGTTTGTTTGTTGTTTGGTGGCCTCTTTCCCTCTGCAGTCGTTGGGCTATTGTTTATGGATTTCGACCCGTGTGTTGTGAGTGCCTATTGTGACCTCTTTTTAAAAGCCTATGACTTTGTTAAGGGTCAGCGCCCTAGTTAACACTGCCTTTTTAATAAAAAACATGTAGCTTAAATATTTCACACTTTAATAGATGAGTAATAACCAATACAAATGTGATTCATAAATACTCATTTTAAATGTTGAAAGTTTAAAAAGTGAATTTACATGTCCAACTTTTAAGAAAATTCATATCTATAATCACTAAATCGATCTAAAGTAAAACATAACTAAATTATATATTCGATCTAAAGTAAAACATAACTAAAATATATATTAGATCTAAATATTTGAAACATATAAAATCATAATCAATAAAAAAAAAAATGAAGATTACCAACTTTTATATAAAAATATACTAATGCAATTAATAATTGCATAAAAATAACCAAATAAAAGTAAAAACCCAAAAGAATTGAAAAATGCAATTTTTACAGATCACATTTAAAACTTGAAATGATTTCCATGTAAAGGGATCCACACTAATAGTTATCAAATCAAAGTACTTTAATCATTTACTATTAAAATGGTATCTAGGTGAAATTGGAAGGTTCTTAGTGAGTCCACAAAGGATCAAGTATCAATCTTGTTGAGTGCAAGGCTTCGAGATCATAAGGGATGAGGACGAGATCATGCCCCAGACTAATTTGACATAATTGATGCCCCTCAGGAACTCTCTAGATTGAAATTGTGCCCTTGACGAATTTGATCTAATAGACACCCCTTAGTCCTTATCTCTTAATAAAAAAAAATTCAACCTAAAGCTCACGCTCCCTTAATCTTTAAAAAATAAAAATAAAAATCTACAAAAATACTTTAAAGAACGTCGGTGGAAACAATGACATCTCTTTTAAACTATTCATATCGTCATTCCCAATAAACGTTGTATTTTTCTTTTACGTTTTTCGTCGCCAAGAAAGTGAGTCCCATGTGCAAATAATACGGCCCACTCCCGTAATCAGCGTGATTTCTTTAGTCGTTGGTCCTTAGGGCTCGTGCATATACTCCAAAATTTATTTTGTCCTTTATAGTTGGATTTTCCTAATATCTATAAAATTCGATTTAACAATATTTTTTATTTTTATTTTTGAAATTTAATATGAACTTTTGAAAAAGGTTTGTAATGAAAAAATTCTGATTCTTTTATCATTTTAGTACTTATCTTCTTTCAGTTTTCAAAAGTAACGAGTCGACAAATTTAAAGAATAAAGAGCATTAACATTTAAAATTATGTAAACTTTTAAAATATTTAGAAATCTGAATAATCAAATTGTTAATATTTAATATATCACATCAATTTTTAAAGAGTCGAGAAATCTATTTTTCAGATAGTGATATATATTATTTCAATATTATCTTGTAACAAGTTGAGGATAATCTTAATTATTGTTTTTCCCCAAGCAAGAATATTTATATATTTATTCTATTTGATTTCTTTTATCAATTTAATGAATCATTATATAGAATTACATTTTTGAACAAAATTCTTATAGTATGTATTTTATTTTTTATTTTAAATTTTTGAAAAATGTCATTTATTTGTCTTTCTATTGCTTTATATGGGAAATAGTCAGTGTAAAAATCAATTTTTTTTCTTATTTAAAAATGATATGTCTTAGAATATTTAATTCATTGAAACAAATGTCAATTGTATTAATGGCTTGAATGATATGATCACTACTGTATATGTCATTGTTTATTTTTTATTGGTTGATTTTAGAAATGGTCATTGCAAAAATAACTTCTTTCAACTTTTATAAAAGGATTGAGGGAATAGGTGGAAGGAAGGAAAGGAACCCTAATCCAGGGGTTTGTGGCATGCTATGGAGGAGAGCTCTAGCCTCCTCCATCCAAGTAAGTAACCTATCTTCTAGTCGGGTCTTTTCTACATTTATTATTGATTTTGTTGTTTTGTGAATTATAGTTTGTGCATTCGTGCATTAGATAATTAATGCATCATAGCCCACATGGTACCATCTACCATTATGGATGGCAACATTCCTAAAGTGGCTATTAATCAAAATAGCCAACATTCATTAGGTATCAAATTATTCAAGAGTTCATTGGTAGATGCCCTGATAACCATTCTAGAGTATGCAAAGTTTGAAGCCAATCTTGCTGCCCTAACCAAAGGTAATGGACAACCAAGTGAAGGAGGAGGTAAGCAACTTGCCACTACTATTAATAAGATTCCTATCATCCCTAATTCTAAAAGGCTCAATCTAATTACAGAAGAAAAAGTTTGATTGAAAAACATAGTGATTTTTTAGTGTTCATGGATGTTAGTAAGGTCTCGACTCAATTTTTTTTGGATGAATGGTTAACAAATGTGTGGATTAAAAAATTAGGGTTATAGTTTTTGTTCTATAGAATGATATAAACAGTTCTCTTCCTCATCTTTTTCAAAGATGCTAAGTCACAAAAGGTTGTGGCTGAGAGACGTTATTGGTTTGTAAGTAATTGTACATTCAGGGCACTAAAATGGTCATTTGAGTTTGTTAATGATGAAATCCTGACTCTTTCATGCCCATAGTGTATTGTTGTCAAAAACCTCCACCCTTTGCTCTAGAATTTAATTCCATAAATGTTGGAGTCGGTTGGGAGAGTGTTAAGGGTAGATAATACCCAATCTACCCTATCACATATGGAAGCTAGAGTTCTTGTTTAGATCAACCCTAGTAGCAACTTTCTTAAGCTCATTGAGATCCCTATTGATGGTGAACTTATGTCTTGGATTATTAAGGTTCTTGGGGGAATTAACGTGTGCTTTTTGTGCTATCGTGAAGGCCATATCAGAAGGAACTTCCCTATCCTTGTAGATTGCATCCCTCCTACCAAGCATGTTGCAAGAAATAACCCTAATCCTCCTATTTTGTTAGTGCTAGTGTTTCCCTGTCTAGTCAAGATGTTAGTCATCCCTTGCCCCCATCCTCTAATGCTCCTCCCTTTGGCAATAAGCAAGGTCCCTTCATCGCACGACTTGAAACATTATAAGATGGCATTCACGTGACAACTTTAGACCCTCCTACTAATCTTCCCATCCGTGAAAATTCCCTTAAGATGGAGAAATTTACTGGTGACCCTCCTCCTCATTCAACCATTTATTTCTCTCTATCTCAAATCAAGGGGACCCCAAAAGATAAATTTGTTCCTTTTGTTCAGTCTAAAAATAGTAAGGTTAGGAGAAGAAATGCTCAATAACTTGCATTTGATAATATAAGGAATAACATGGTTATTATGATGGAAGTGATTCAATCATCTAAAGTTAATGTTGATATTGTCCCTACCAATCCTATTATTACCTAACTAGATGTTGTCTCTCACCCTCAGCTATTTGAGGATAGTGTGTCTAAGAATAGTAATGAATCCATTGTTAAGTCAATTGTTAGAGATTTTGAAAACAAGAGCCATAATCCTTAGGGGTTGAATGGACCTGATGGTTTGGTTAACCACAAGGGGAGAACATCCTCACTGATTTTGACTAGAAATTTAAGTGTCCTTGTAGGTTCTTTTGCTAAGAAGCCTCTTAGTAATGTTAGTGGTTCTTTTAGTGCAACTCCCTCTTAAGCTACTTTATCTCTTCCCCTTGAAGAGAATCATGTTACAGCTCCTAAGCATCCTCTTAGTATTATGACCCCTACTTACAATATCCATAAATATTGACAATAAGAGTTTACCCCTTTGGTCCCCTCAAGGATTGAGGATGGTTAGGATGATTCTGCTAGAAATTTGGAGGAATTGATTATGTGTTTCATTGATGTTTTGTCATTGATGGCAACACCAGTTGTTTTGGTTGTTTATCGGTTTCTAGTTGGTTCTGGTAGAGTGGTTGGATTATGATGTTGATCTAGTATGCTCTGGTATGCTTTGGTTGGCGGAATTGGTTTGGATTGGTTATTTGTGTGTTTTGATGCATATTACATTCAGTTGGTATTGAATTAATGATCGGATGCTATCTTATGTTTTAGTAAGCTTGCTTTATAGGTCCGGTAAGGGTTTCACTGACAGAGCTTTATTGAAGATCTTTTCAATGTAATGCATAAGTGGTGTTGGTGTAGCTTTTAGAAGGGATTTAGAACGTTGATGGTGATTGTGTTTGTGCCTTGACTGATTGGTGTCATTGCTTTGGCATGTGTGGATCTAATTTAGGTCTGGTGCTATCTAGGTTATGGATCAGTTTTCATGTAACATGTTGGTGGATCCTCTGATGTTCTTTTGGGATGTTTTATTGATTGGATGATGTTTTTTTGGCCTTAAGACGACATGTGCTATGATTTTATTTCAGGATTATGTAATGGATCTATTGAATTATCATTTGGGTGGCTGACCTAATTGGTTAGGTCCCGGGTTGGTATAAATTTATGTAAGATCTCATTGCAGATGATATGGAAGGATATATGTATAGGCAAGGGACGAATAATGTAATAATTATTTTTGTAGAGGATTTGGTCGATCATAGGTGATCAAGTTGGGTTTATGTAAGAGGTTTTAGACCTCCGGTACTAAGCTTGACTAGAACTGTAATCCGACATGTTTGATGCTATCATTGATAGTTCTTCTCTTCGGATTGTTTTCCTAATATTCTGAGGTGGTTAACCTCTTTTGTAGTCAGTGAGACTCAATTGTGATGAACAGTGTGCTCTAGACAGTGTGCCTTCCTACATGTACAAGCCCCTTATTATAATATTTATTCATCTAATCAGTCGATAGATATTGTGGGTCTCCAATCCCACCGTGGTTTTTCCTCCTTGAGGTTTTCCATGTATAAATCTCTGGTGTTATGGTGTTCATCTTAGTGGTTGCACTATTGGTTATTGTTATATGCTTTTATGTTTAGCGGTTTTTGAGTTATTGTATTAATAAGGTTAAATTTCTCCAATCCTTTAGAACACTGATTCACCCCCGTCTCAATGTTCTTGGATTCCAACAGATTCATCACCTAGGGTGTTCAGTAATGATTTCATTCTAGGTCATGAGGCTATGAAAGGACATCTTGACCTTGACCTAGCCATAATTCCATATGGCAATTGCAATATAAGCTCCAACATGGATATTGAAGAGTACCACCCTATAGAGTCTAACCAAAATATAGAGATAATTTCCAATGATCCTATCATTAGGGAGGAGAAACATCATATCCTAAAAAAGTATAATCCCTCTAGAATTGAGACCTTAGATAAGTTAATCCCTACTAGAAATGGTTAAGAGGAAGAGAGGAAGACCTAAAAGTAATATGTCTCATCTGCCAAAGAAGAAGGATTATAACAATGACCTACCTAAGTTGTTCGACAGTTGTAGTATTCTAAATTGTACTCCCTTATAATTTAGTCCATATTTTGAGCCCTCACCTTAGTGTGCATCCCGTGATGCCTAATTAAGACTTGATTGTGCTTAAACCATGCAAATTTGGCCTTGTTTTCATCTCATACACTACATAACCCCTTGTCTTGGCCCCAAAATAGGGTAGGAATAGAGTGTGGCACTTTGGTCCTCATTGGGACAAGAGTGCCACACTTTGGTCCCCCTTAATTGGGCCCTTTCTTGGTCCCCTATTGCATCTTCAAAAATGAGTGGGAAATCTCTTCCCCTGTCAGCCTATGTCGAAAAATCAATACATTTTTTTATGGAAAACTATAGAAGAAGGTTTTCCCCTCCCATTTTGATATAGAGGATACATGAAATAAGGGCGACATTATCATCATCAAGTATTCAAGCATTAAATCATTCATCATCAATCATCCCTAGAGGTCTTCAAGGTTGCATTCTTCATTCAATAATTGTTGAGCATAATTACATCATTCATTTGCAAGCATGTGTGTGTGATTAGGGTTTTTCATGTTCATGCCATTTCATACAACATATGTGATTACATTCAAGAAACAAAGCATCATTATCAGTCATTGAAAATATGAGGTATAGCTTTCCATTATTTATTTCAGTATTTGCAATATTTCAATCAAGGTTCATTTCTTAACCGAGGTTTGACTTAGGCAAGCCCCTATTCCCAACTTATTTCCCTTTCTTTTTGTGTGTAGAAAACATGTATAGAGTTGAGATCTTCATAATAGGCATTATTTGCAAAGACAAATTAACCCTCTTTGGCATACGAAAAGTTAGGAGGGCCAGAGCGACGGGCACTCTGGTCCTGACATTTTTGGAGCTTTTTCATGGATCAGGTCTGAATCTGCATATACTACTCAGATCCATGTGCATGCCTCAATTTGATGACTGTAGCTCACTATTTCCATATTTTTACCTTCATTTTCAGCACTTTAACCTAATTTCAATAATTCAACTCACAAAAGAGGGCAAATCAACATTAATCCCTTGAACCCAATCAATTCTAGTCCTCATCATTACTGATTTGTGACTAAATCTATTGGATTCATCCCTCTTTTGAATGTAATGGCAAATTAGAGGTTTTCATGCATCTAATGGTGGAAACCCTAATTTTCCACCTATTACATTTTGGTGAGCTCGACTCCTTACACCTTTAATTCTGATTTATGTTCTTAGATTTGAGTTCTTATGCAATTTAAAATTCAAATTTTCATTTACAAATTTGATTTCCAAGTGAATTTTAAAATTTTAGAGGTTAATTTCAAAACCCTAATTTTTAAATTTAAAATTGAGCTTGTAGGTTGTTTAAATTTTGGATTAATTATTTCAGATCTAATTTAAATTCAAATTCAAAATTGCAATCTTAGATCCAATTCTAATTTAAATTTTAAAAATTAAGGGGTTATTTTAACAAAACCCTAATTTTTAAAGTTGAAAATTCATCAGTGGATTGCATTTATCTCTATTTGCTTAATTAATTAAACAATCATTTTTACAAAAAAAATTACAATTTCAAAATTTAAATTCAAATCCATAGATCTCATATTAATCAAATTATATAAATATAGAGGTTTAATTTATAAAAATCCTAATTTGTTTTGGTTAATTTGATTTGTGGATTGCTTCACTTTTCAACATTCATTATGGCACTTAATAGATCTGATTTATTTGCTATTTCACATATGATTACCTTGATTTTCACTTATATTTACCAAAATCATGTGTTGGATAATGGCTTCTTTCATTTCAGAATGCTTCTTTTCATTCATATCACTTTACCATATTATGTTTTTAGGGTTTCAAAACTCCTTCCTTTCAATCAATTTGATCTCAAAGATTTCATGTATAGTGCATGTTGTTTTATGGTGATGTTTTTAGGAAAATGCATTTCATATATAGATCACCTCAAAGCTTTAGTATATCCCAATCCTAGAGATGGTAATGGAAAACCCAATACTTGTACCTCTCCTAGGGTATCTAATGTGAATGAAGAAAGAGATAATTCTCATATAAATGATCTCTCTAATGGAGAGAAAACATTGAAGAGAAACATGGCCCCATCTTCTTATTATACAAATACCCTAGCACAAGGGGGGGAAAATCAAAATATTGGTGTTTCTATCTCTCTAGATCCTCCTTATTCTCCTAGAGCCTATCTTAAACATCAAAACATTTATAGAGAAGATGATGTCGTGCATTTTATCCATGATCTCTCTCCCCATATAACATTAAGTAAAGACGAGGCCTTAGACATGATAAGGAGATCTTCCTTCCCAATCTACCAAAGAGGATATGCATGATGAAAGAAAGGAAAGTCCTCCTTCACAATATATTCCTTCTTCATCTACTATTTCCTTTGTTCCTTCCAAACATCCTTACACTATAAACTTTAAAGAAATATATTACAATGTTCCTCTGCCTTATCAATTAAATGATTCTTATAGGAGTGGCATTAACATCATATCAAAACAAGGTTTTAGAGGATGCGGACTTGGAAAAATTGAACAACGAATTCGAGTCCCTATAAACCCTTCTACACAAGTTAGTACAAAAGGCCTAGGAAACAACAATAATAAATCTCCTATGGATGACATCATTAGGTTTCAAGACTTCAAAGATCATCTTGCAAGCAAACAAGCTATTTGTTACCATAAAAGTGCTTCTTCTTCAGAAACTCCTTTTTGTTCATTTCAACAAAATCATGTGGCAAAGTTAAAATCATAGATGGAAATCCTTCTTTTTCTAATAATAACTCTTGTCATCAATCTCAAAAGAATAAACCAAAACCTATTGATGATCAAGAAAAATTGGCTACTAGAATCTTTTGTAAATTGAAGTATGACAAGAATGTTGTGTTTCCTTTTGTGAAGTTTAGCACTAAGCATAAATAAGGAAGTGGATATTGTCTTTTCATCATGGTGGTTCTCATTCTCTTGGAAAGTGTAAAGCACTTAATAAATTTGTTCAAGAAAAATATGATCGTGCTTGTATATGTCTTTCAATAGATCTTGCTCTCTTTCTTGGTGAAAAGGTAGTGCCTTAACACTCCTCTCACCCCCATGTTTCTCCTCACCCTATGACACAATAAATTAACTTAATTGGGGGCTCTTTGTAATTAGAGGTGGTTATTTTTTAATTTCAAACATCTTGGGGTGGCAACATGGTTCTTTTTAACATCTATTCTATCTATTATCTTTAAAGTTTCACCATTTCCTTTTAGGATTACAATCTTCGTCACTTGATGTCCTTTATTTCATAGAGCTATCCTTCATGTGGATGCATGTGTGTCCCTTGTTAGGACCTATTCTTTTAAATGGTATGTCTCTTATGAATAGTCTTTCCAAAGAAAATGTGTGATTCTTCCCCCTAATCTATCCTTGTCCTCTTGCTTGGGGGGGAAAGGATGGCTTTTTCCCTTTCAATCTTTCTCTCTAATGTATCATTACTCCCTTTAGGGATTTCATTTTTCATATGTTGATATCTTTTCTTGCATGGAACGATATGTCCCTTATGATAAATCCCTCCTTAGGGGAATTTGTGATCTTCCTTCCTTTCTTTCTCTTTGTCCTTGAAGATTACCTCTTCTTAAGAGTTGAATTTTACATATACTAATGCCATTTCTTGCATTAGATATTTACTCATGTGAGTATAATGTGTATTTTCTTATGTTTAATCTAGCTATGGAGGTTGTGTAATTATTCTCATTGTCCTTACACTTGGGGGGCAATGATTTCTCTCTCTATCTCTCTTACCCTCTCTAAGGATCTACTTTTCCTTTGTTGAGTGGTGCTTGTTTCATGATTCGTTGTCATTTCCTTGTGAGAAGCTATTGTTTACTCAAGAATTCTCTCTTATGCAAGAGGTGTATGTCCTTGGCTACAACCTCTTTTTTACTTGGTGATGTACACCTATCATAAACTTACCCCCTCACATTGATTTAAAAGTGTGTCATCCTTCATCAAGAATCTCTTTCACCTAGAAATAAGGGGGAGGTATGAATTCTTGTTCTCCTTCCTTTATTTGGTAAAAGATGTCATGTTTTTTCAAGATATCTCCTCTTGGAGGTAGATGTTTTTTGAGAAAATATCTATTCTCCTCCAAGGATCTCCTTTACACTTGTTGTAAGATAACTCTATTTCAACTATCTTATCCTTGCTTGAAGAGTATTCCCTCTCTAGCTTGGATTTATGACATTGTTGCCTAAGAGATATCTCCTTGGTGTTCAAGGTTAGGTATCCTTGTGTAAAGTGGAAAATTTGTGGCTTTGTAAATTCACCACTTGGAAAGGGGGAAATCACTACGCTGATTTTCACTTGGAGAAATTTACATTCAAAAGAGGGGATGAATCAACTAGATCCAATCCTAAATGATACAAGGACTGAATGCTAAGTATACTAATTGATGTTTGGAATGTGTTTGACCCTCTTTTGTAAGTTGAATAAGTAAAGTGCTGAAATTGAAGACAAAGTAAGTGGAAATAGTGAGCTATAGATTCAAGATTTCATCGTGCACCTTGATCTGAGAAGTTTGAGATGATTTGAAGTTGCTCTGCAAAATCTACCAAAATTTGTAGGGATTGTGTGTCTGGACTAGGTCGCCCTCCTATCAGTCTTTCAAACTTTCCACGCATCGAAAAAGTGTTTTTATGTCTCTGTTAATAAAGCTTTATTCTAGAAGTACAACTGCACACCTGCTTCCTGCACACATAAAGAAGAAGAAAGGGGTTGGGAATAGGGGATTTTCCTAAGTCAAACCTCAGTTTGGAATCAACCTTGAAAGTAATACTACAAATGCTTGAAATAAATGATGGAAAGGTATACCTTCAGATCTGTAATAGATGATGATGATGCTTTGATTCTTAGATGTAATCACATATGTTGTATGAAATGGCATGAAAATGAAAAAACCCTAACACATTGACTTGCTTGCAAATGAATGATGTAATGTTGCTCCAATGGATGGATGGAGAATATGCAACCTTGAGGAATGCTAGATGATGAATGATTGAATGCTTGATTCCTGAATGTAGTCTCCTTGCCTTCTCCACTTTGTGATGCTATATTCAAATGAGATGGGAGACCTCATTATATACCTGCTTGTCATCAAACTTTTAATTTTCTAACATAGGCCGACATGGGGGATTTATTTCCCGCTCAAATTTGAAATAGGGCCTAGGGGCCAAAATAGGTCCTGATTAGGGAGGACCAGGGTGTGGTTCCCTGGTCCTCCCTTAATTTAGGCCAAGAACAAGGGCTATGCAAGGTGCAAGATGAAAAAAATGAATCTCAGTTGCATATGGGAGGCATAAATAGGTCTTGATAAAGTATGAGGATGAGACCGGTAAGGTGAGGGCCCAAAATATGGTCAAAATTGCAAGGGGTGCAATTCTAGGACGCTACACCTTGTTTCTAGCTTTCTTAATACGTCAACATACAACTATGTTGACATCTTAAGGGGGGCATCCACATCACTCCCTTTGTACCATATTGTACCATATTTTTGCATATCATTTTTGCATGTCTTAAATAAGGTGTTCATTCTTGAAATAAACTTAAACAAACTCTTACACGAGATGCTTCGCACTCAAAACTAGACACAACATTTGATATATGTCTTAAATGAGGTTACACATCACCGAAACCAAAGAAAACTCTTACATGGGATGTCCTCGAAACCAGGCATGTATCTTTCATTTGCCTCTTGGAATTCGCACATTCACCTCTTAGCATTTTACACATTCACACCTTGGCATTTGCACACATAGTTGCCTCTTGGCATTTGAATATACATTACATGTCTTAAACAGGTTGATGCATGCTCAAAACCAGAGGAAACAAACTCTTAAACGAGGTTGTATATACTTCAAACTAGACATCACCTGCACACACACACAAGGACAAGTGGAACTAGTGGAATAGTGCTAGACTATTCCTACTCTCCTCCACAACATAGATCACCTAGATACCAAATGTTGGCATTGTGTTGTCATTGATGTCAACTGGTATAGCATGTTACTGGTATATCTTTTCATCGGTAAGAAGAGGATGTCAACTAGCATTGTGGTCATTGGAGTCACCAGTACACAAGTTAGTGTTGGAGACATAAGTTGGGATGTTGACCGGTGAATAGGCATTGGAGATAGTTGGCATTATGGTAATGCCAACCGGTCAATGATGTGATTGCAGTGTATGGCTGCCAACTAGTAAGGATGTGACCGGTAAGAAAGTAGGGTTGAAAAAATGAGAATGTGTAGTGCAACCAATATGCAGTTTGATGACTAGCAGTAGGACTCCCACCGATTAAACATGTTGTCATCAAGTGAAGAGAAGACTGACAGAAACTATGTTGCATGATAGTAAGGTAGACAAAGGGGATGTCAACCAAGTTATGTTCCTGATTGAAGATGTATCAACTCATTGTCAGCAAAGTCAAATTGGTGTAATGTATTGTCAACTGATTCCCATTTGTTGTTAACTAGCAGGTGACAGAAGGCATATACCAGATGATCAAAGAGGAATATGTGGGAGCCTCCAATGTATAAAATTAGAGATGAACACTAGATCACAAAGTGAAGGCATGATGAGATACTGGGACAAAGTACAAATGAAGGAGAAGGATAAGTGATAGGACTTACAGATATGGAGCTGCTCCAGATTGATGACATCAACTGAGATGCCTATTGATGATTGATGTATGAGATTATCATGCAACCGGTATGGTAGGAAGTGTCCATTAGAGACTATTGACATGTCAATATCAACCGATAAGAGAGGAAAGAGTGTAGAAGTGAAAAGCTCCCATCAAATGGAGATGAGAATGTAGTGGATTGACAAGTCTGGTGACCGGGCTAATGCATCCCTCCGACAAAGTAGGTGACTACATGGTTCAAAGGTTAACCAGTTAGAGAATAACCGACAATGCAAGAAGACCAGTAGTATAAAGTATGCACCAGTTATGTGTTGTGGTCGGTGGCTAAGCCTAAACCGACACAATGGACTGAGCTAAGGTGGATGTCAACAAATATGACACATGGACTCTAGGTGTCAAATGTGAAGTTGCAAATGGACCGTGCATTGTCAGTGAGGTAGTTGGTAATTGGTTGACATTTAATGTCAATTACATAAATCACAGGTCCAGAGTAGAAGGATGCAGCTCGAGGCAGATCAAAAGGTTGACATTTGTGTTGCAATGATCAATGCAAGATGTCTTGGTGCAGATTAGATTTGGAGTAGCCAATCGAGAGATCATTTAATGTGATTGACAGATGCAGGTTGATGATCAGTTTTCCATGTTTTCTAAATATAGCAAACATGTATTGGAAGTAGCGAGATTGGTTGTGATGGGTGATTTGTTGTATGTTGACAATCTTAGAGAACAGATCCGATCTGAGTTGATATGCTTTGTGATTGATGGAGAAATCCCTAGCATGCCAAGCTTGAATGACCGTCTTGGCGGGAAAGCTTGAGTATAAATATGCAGGTTTAAGATCTAAGTGGTTGTTGTTGTGAAGGTCAATGAAGGAGGTTAGATGCTAGATGTCGGATGCAAGTGAAGAGAGCAAACAAAACAGTATGATTGTTTAAGTGCTAAACCTAGAAGCAACTAAGAGTGTTGAAGGAAAAAACCAGTAAGAGGGTTTAAAATAATCTTAAACCAGTGTGGCCAAAGTGACCCATAAGCTGCAAACAGTGTTGTGGTAAAGTGAACTGGTAGTGCTAGAACCAACAGGAAGGCATCAGAGGGTGTTGGAGTGCAATGGGAGTGTTAGTGAAGATCTGACAAGGAAGACATAGAATAGGGCTTGACTGGTAAGCAGAGAGCTGGTAAAGATCTGAGAAAAGTGAATCGGTAGAGAAGAGGCATAGCAATAGAAAGAGGACTCAACCAGTAAGGTTGCAACAAATAGTGAAGGAGAGAAAGATCAAAGTGATCAGACAATCAACAGAGAATAGGACGTAGGAAGAACAGTTGAGAAGAGTTGAATCGGTAGAGTGATTTCTTTGTGAGAGATTACAAAACTCATTTGTAACTAGGCTATTACTATTGTTTTGATATATTTTAGTATAATCACTGAGTTGGAGCTCAGTGCATGGGTTGGTGCTCCTTGCATTGGTGCCCTAAAATTAGGGGTTGGTGCTCCTTGGGTTGGTTCCCTAAATTAGGGGTTGGTGTTCCTTGGGTTGGTGCCCTAAATCAAGTGTTGGTTCTCCTTGGGTTGGTGTCCTAAATTAGGGGTTGGTGCTCCTTGGGTTGGTGCCCTAAAATTTATAATACAATTGTTTATTGTGAGGCTAGATTGGAGTAGTAGACTCCAACAACATTTCTCACTGAGATTTTTCCCATATTGGGTTTTCCTCGTATATCGGGTGTTATGTGATGTGCCCTTTTGTGTGTGCTTGCATTTTGGTCTTCTCCCTATCTCACCGATATATTCACCTTATGTTAGATTAGCTAACCAGTACGCACATTTAGGATTAAAAGGGTTAACTTTGGAAACCATTGATTCACCCCCCTCTCAGTGGCATCTTGTGTTCTACAATTGTTATCATAGCCCTAGGTTCTCGGTTAGATAAGCTTTCTCCAGCTTGAGTAGATTCTAGTTTTGAGAACACAATGGTCAGTTTTGAGTCAACCCCTACTTTGGTGTTTGATGGATCAAACTTTTCCATTTGGAGTTGTAGGATGGAAGTCTACCTGTCCTCTTTGGGGTATGATGTTCGGATGTCAGTTGTAAATGGCTATTCTAGTCCTACTAGTCCTCCCACCAGTCCTCAAGACGAAAGAAGATATACGTACAATGTTGAAACCATGAAAGCTATATTCAGTGGGCTTTCCGATGACGTTTCTTCACAGGTGGACAGATGCAAGTAGGGAAAAATCCTATGGGATAGATTGAAGAAAGTTTATGGCAATGAACCTAGCACTACAAAACCGGTTTGTGGAAGCAAGAAGATCAATGAAACAAACACATGTACAAATGATAAAGGTAGATAATTCAACTGTTGTAGAAATGATGAAGAGGACACCCATCTCTTCATGGCTGAAGAGACTCCCAGTGAGGTGCACACATCAAAAGATGATAATGCAGATAAAACCTATTGGAAAGATGTGTTTGGCAATGATGGTGAAGATGAAGAAGAAGTTGAGGTTGAAGTTGATCTTGAAGGGGAGCTAGTAAGTGCCCTAGATGAGCTGAGAAATTTTAGGAATGAATTTAAGATCTACCAAATTTCAGTTCATGAAGAATGCAATCAACTGAGAACATGCCTTGAAGAGTCAAATAGAAATATCTACATATTGACAACTCAACTTGAAGAGGCCAAAGGTATCACTGGTGAATTGAAATTAGTCTTTGATGCCAAGGAGAGAAGATGTGAGGAGTTGGAACTAGAAGTGGAGACAAAGGATAAAGAATGTCAGAGGCTAAAAGGAGAAATGGAGAATCTTCAGAAAGACCTTGAGAAGTGTCAAGATGAGCTCAAGGTGAGGATCTGGTTTGGTGGCAACACTGATGCCTTGGATAGAATGTTGAATAAACAAAAGCACTACAAGGATACCAGAGGATTAGGATTTGATACCGATGAGTTCTCCACAAGCAAGGCTTCCTACTACAAAGACATTTATTTTGTCTCCAAAAATGGAAATGAAAAAAGTCAGACCTTCAGAATCAAGAATGCTCCAAGGAAGAAGGTTTACCTAACTACAACCGGTGAGGACATGAAGCTAAAGATGACTGCTATAGGGAGGAATAATGTCCATTCAAAAGGAAAAGGAAAGTTGTGAGAAGATAACTTTATCAGCAACAAGAATAAGAGAAGACAATCCAGAACATCTTCTACCTATAGAGGACAAAGAAATGTTGTTGCCCACAAGACAAGTCCCTGGAGAAGTAGAAATGGAGAAGCCAAGCTGACAAGATCATCTCATGTTTGGCAAAATAAATTTGTAAGTTATATGCCTTCTTTCTCCAGATACTATTTTTCATGCAAAGATTATAGTCATAGGGTAGATGAATGTAAAAAGAGGTCCAGGAAGGGACAAAATGATTTTCCTACGAATAGCAATTTAGTTTGTCAAAGATGCAATGGATTTGGCCATAGAAGTCATAAATGAAGAAAGAAGAAGCCTCAAACATATGGAAACCCTTCCACTTTCTCTTCCAACAAAATTGCAAGGTAGAGCAACTATGGTCAGCATGGAAGAGATAATAGAATGTATGAGAATCAAAGACTGACATGAGACAAAAGAAGAAGTGCCCCTACAGGATCAAGAAATCCACCAATTCTGGTAGTTGGCTACAATAGCATGACCAGAAGAAGAAGGTAAAACTAGTTTGATAGAAGGTCCTCCAAGCAGTTGTTTAACATGAACATAGTATGTTATTACAACAATGCCTCTAGACATACTGCACATTTGAGTAGGGCAAGGACAAACTAGTAGAAGAAAATTAATGCTACTCCAAATACTGCAAATGGGAAGAGGAGTGAGACCAAGTAGGTATGGAGGAAGAAGTAGGAGGATATATTTGTGGGCAAGCACTATGCATTCAATGCACACGTGATATCTCCTAAGGCTTAAAGGAGATGCAAGACCTCAGGGGGAGTTACATATTTATCACATCATTCACCCCCATAGTGAAAAGGACAAATGGAAAGACAAGTTGCTACCGAAGTAAGGGAGAAGATAAGATGGAAATGTGTGTAGTTAGTGCCTTAGCTACACATATATGTATGAGAGATGAATTACTATTGCATGTGTCAATGGATGGTTAAACTGCAAATTGGCATCAGTGACATTTGACTCAGGAAGGAGTTAGTTGATAGAGTACTCCGGTAGGGATATTGGACCGATAGAGTAAACTGACATGTATAGTGTGTTACTGGTATGAATGTTAACCAGACTGTAGATTATGTGAGTCTTGATGTATTCCGATAACATTAGAGTGGCTCTTATGGCTTGCATAGAGAAAATTATGCCTTGGGCAATAATGGAGAAGTCCTGAATGACATTGTGTTGGTCTGGTAAGCGACCTTATATGCATGCTTCATTTTTGTCTTAGCCGGTCTAATTGTTGACATGATGGTGATGTGGTTGGAATTTTGGTCATGAAATATCACATAATAAGATGTGATGGATGTTATGTAGATCACTTACTCAACTCCATCAGTATAAGGTGCAGATTGGAGCCTTGGTCTAGAACCTAACAGACAAAGAAGTCCTAAGATCTATAGTTTACGAGAAGTTCATAGACATATCTTCTGATTAGTATCATACATTCTAGACACAAGGGGAGAGTAGGTATCTATCTTGCACTACTAGCCACCGGTTGAAAGGAACAGTTATGCTGCTGATGAGGAGGCAACAGACTAGAAGGATAACCTTGAACCAACCAACCTTTAAGGCTCACAAACGGAACCCAAACCCTACTACCAAAGGGTCCTTACACAACACCAAGTCAATAAATGGTTCAATGACACTAAATAACACCTTAGGAGAATCAAGGTCTCCAATATGTCCACTTACAAACAACTAACACTCTCAAGTCTTGTGTGACTACACACACCCTTGCATACATGAGTGGGCTACTACTAGGCTTTAGGGGTTTGAATGGCCCACTTGACCAATTCAATACAACAACACTTGGAGGGGTGTTCTCACAACACCTTAACACAAATGAAACAATATTTCATGGTTTAGACTCACCAAAACATCAATTTTGAATCACTTGCCCACAAATAGAACCGGTTGCAATTAGGCCTCCATTTGAAGGAACCGGGTGATAACTTTCGACACCCTAAGGATCTAGGAAAAATAATTATATTTTTAGATACCCTTTTGGGATTTCTCAACAATATCATAGTTTCCAGTACTAGACCAACTTATAGATATCCCAACCAATACAACACTAATAGACCTAATAGGGCTATTAGAGCTATTTGACTAAATGCCTTCCAAAAACTGGTTTGGTTCCCCTGATTGGTGACCATAATTGACCATTAAAATGTTATTTCAACCTCCAAAGTACTCTTCTACCACATTCAAACCCCTTTCGAGTTCTCTACCACTCAATTATCATACACTGCACTCATCAAACTGGTCTGTCACATAGAGATGCCCTAGTGTTAGTTCTCCATCCTCTTCACCCTATTATGTCCTCTTAATGGATCTTTTAATTGACATATAATACAATTTACTATCATCTCCTCTAACGGTAGAGTTTTCACTTAAGGATTGATAGGCCAAAACCCATTATTACAATCACCCAAGGGGTTTGAGGGTTTTAGGCTACCCGGTAGAGATTTGCTTGTAGAATGGGGAAAAGATAACTTCAAAACTTCACACACAATTAAAAACAAAGATAAAAACAATCTAGTTTCAGGATCTATGTGATGATCATTCTTTCCAATCCACCTTCATTATGCAATCAACATAAATTAGATAATTTCACGCGTTTCCAACAGTTTTGATGCTTCAATTTCCTTCACAAAACAATCAAATCAACACACACTTACATCTTTTAGTTTTTTTGGTCCTTGAAGGAGTCACCCCAAATTAACACAACCTCCTCCAACCATTTTTCAAACTAAACTAACCGTTGGAGACATAAAGTTGCCATTTACAAAGAAAAGTTGCTCATGACAATATTTGTCGAAAATGACAACTTTCAACATTGTGCTAAACCTTGACCTTAAACACACTGAAATAGGTCCAAATAGACATGAAAGGACCGTTGGAACCAAATTTTACATTATTACATCAATTTGACCCATTTTGACTCATTTGCACAATATTGGCCAAATCAGAACCTTCTTAGGACCAACTAGACAACTTGATTGCAGGAATGGTCAAATGACCTTATTACAATTCTATTGGTCATATTAGACCTTATTTAAAACCATCTAGAACTCAAAATGTTCATATTTTACCCCATATAGGTCATCAGAATCAAGAGGTACACTTGGTTCTCCTGCACCATACTCCCCCCTTGAAAAGTCCTCATGTCCCATGAGGGAACATCAACTCCAACCTTTTGAAAACCTACAAGAAACTAACAAAAATCAGAATACAAAAACCAATTAGTCCACAAAGGAACTCCAACCACAATAGTACTTGGTGGATACCAATAATCTTCAATGGGTGGTTTCCCTTGCACCTTCCTCTCCACTTCCTCAACCTTTATTTGTTGTACCTGCTCCTTCTTACCTACAACATCAGATTTATCCTTCATCATGTCCTATATAAATGGACATAAAACTGAACCAACCATTATACCTTCACACAAATTATCATTTCCAACCCTTTTTATCTGTGACTTGGCTACCAACTTTTCATCCTCAAGAAATGTCTTCTTCCCAAACATGACTTATTTGTTCTTACCCTTGACACCATCATTCATTAGCCATAAAGTGTACTTAACCCCATCCTTTTCAATCATTTAAGTGTTTCTCCTACCATCATAACTAGTATGGTTGTCATATTGCCAAGGTATACCAAGTAAAATATGGCTACATTCCATGGGTAAAATGTCACATATAGCAATCTCCTTATATTGACCAATCTGAAAAATCAACCCTTGCTTGTTCCTCAAACAATAGACTAACATCATCATTGAACCAAGAAACTCTATAAGGATTATTATGAGGCAATCTTTCCAAATGTAACTTCTCAACCATTTTAGTAGAAACCATGTTATCAGTGGAACCAGAATCAACAACAAGAGTACACACTTTACCTTTACATTGACAGATTGTTCTAAAGAGGCTCCTTCTTTGGATGGGTCCAGGTTCCTGTGAGGTCTTCAAGATATGTCGCTTGATCATCAAACACTCACCAAATTCTGAATTGCATACAAACTCCCTTGGACTACTATCAACCTCCTCCTCCTCTTGAGAAAATGCAACCCTCTTGTAAACCTTAGATGATGATGATGTTGTCTTTTCAGGACACTTAAAAGAAGGATAACCATATTCATTACAATTATAACATCTTCCTGAAAATTGATTAGAACCTCTACCAAATCTTTCTCTATTGTTACCAAATCCATCTCTTAAATAATAAAATGATTGTTCTTTACCTTTGCTTGTATCACCTTGATCCTCATGAGTTTGTTTTTGTGAAGGAAATGCACCTCTACCTCTGTTATTGCTATTACATCTTCCTCTTGTGGATTTATCTTGCCTTCTTTTGAATTTCTCCTCAGCCCTAAGTGCCAATTTGAAACATTCTTCCACACTTTTAGGGTTAGCAATCACCAACTAATCTTGAATATTGAATCTAAGACCACCAAGGTACCTATCCACCTTTTCAACTTCATCTTCATCCCTTCCTACTCTTATACTTAACTTATAAAACTCATAAGTATATGCCTTCACACCTAAATCCCTCTGTTTTAAACTTTGCAATTTCTTAAACATTTGAACTTTATAGTCTCTAGGAAGAAATTTACCTTTAAGTTTTGCAACCATCCTATCCCAAGACATGATCTTGGCTTTGCCTTTCTTTCTTCTTTCTGCCTGTTCATAATCCCACCATAAGAGAGCATGTCCTTTCAAATTTGTCTTTTCCACATTGACCCTCTGATCCTCTAGCACCTCTTCACTCTCAAAATAAGTATCCATGGCTACTACCCAATCAAGAAACTCTTCTTCATTTAGATTCCCACCATACATAGGTAGGTCAACTCTTGCCTTGTACTGATCACCTTTTACTATCTTTAATAATCCTGGTATCCACTGCTCTTCGAGATCTATTTGTTCTTCCTCTTGTGCTTCTTGGAACTCCTCTTCTTCTTCTTCCTCTTCATCACTCGCATCTCCTATATCAACATTCCTTCTTTGATTGGACCCTAAGGCTTCAAGCCTTACCATCACTGCATTATAGGATTCTTGCAACCTTGCATTCTTCTCCTTCAACTCTTGTAACTCTCTAGTAGTACCCACACTCTTAGGAGATATCTTGACTTCAACCACTTACTTACCCTTCTCTCAAAACCCAACTATATTCTTCAGGGACCTAATTCCTTTCTTTCATACCAATATGATGAGGAGGCAACAAGTTGAAAGGATAACCTTGAACCAACCAACCTCTAAGGCTCGCAAATTCAACCCAAACCCTACTACCAAAGGGTCCTTACACAACACCAAGTCAATAAATGGTTCAATGACACTAAACAATGACTTAGGAGACTCAAGGGATCCAATATGTCCACTTACAAACAACTAACACTCTCAAGTCTTGTGTGACTACACACACCCTTGCATATATGAGTGGGCTACTACTAGGCTTTAGGGGTTTGAATGGCCCACTTGACCAATTCAATACAAAAACAATTGGAGGGGTATTGTCACAACAACTTAACATAGATGAAATGATATTTCATGGTTTAGACCCACCAGAACATCAATTTTGACTCACTTGCCCACAAACAGAATCGGTTGCAATTAGGCCTCCATTTGAAGGAATCGGGTGATAAATTTTGACACCTTGAGGATCTAGGAAAAAAAATTATATTTTCAGATACCCTTTTGGGATTTCTCAACAATATCTTAGTTTTAGATACTAGACCAACTTGCAGATATCCTAACCAATACTGCACTAATAGACCTAATAGGGCTGTTAGACCTATTTGACTGAATGCCTTCCATAAACTGGTTTGGTTCTCCTAATTGGAGACCATCATTGACCATGAAAATGTTATTTCAACCTCCAAACTACTATTCTACCACATTCAAACTCCTTTCCAATACTTTAGCACTCAATTCTCACGCACTGCACTCATCAAACCAGTCTCACATAGAGATGCTAGACGTAGGGTTAGTTCTCCATACTCTTCGACCTGTTGTGTCCTAGCTCTTGGAATTCACATATGATATGGTGGAATACAATCTCCTATAACAAAAGAGTGTTCAATTAAGGATTGATAGGCCAAAACTCATTATTACAATCAAACCCTAGGGGTTTGAGGGTTTTAGGCTACTCGGTAGAGATTTGCTTGTAGAATGGCGTAGTGATAACTTCAAATATTCACACCAAATGCAAAATAAAGGTAAAAAAATATAGTTTAAGTATCTATGTGATGATTATTCTTGCCAATCCACCTTTAGTATGCAATCAACAGAAATTAGATAATTTCCTACGTTTCCAACAGTTTTGATGCTTCAATTTCCTTCTCAAAACAATCAAATCATCAAACAATTACATATTTTAGGGTTTGGGGTCCTTAAAGGTGTCACCCCAAGTGAAAAAAACCTCCTCCAACCATTTTTCAAATTGAACTAATCGTTGGAGACATTAAATTGCCCTTTATAAAGAAAAGTTGCTCATGACAATATTTGTCAAAAATGACAACTTTCAACATTGTTGTAAACCATGACCTTAAACACATTCAAATAGGTCCAAATATACATGAAAGGACCATTGGAACCAAATTTTACATTATTACATCAATTTGACCCATTTTGGCTCATTTCCACAATATTGGCCAAATCAGGACCAACTAGACAACTTGATTACATGAATGGTCAAATGACCTTATTACAATGCTATTGGTCTCATTAGACCTTTTTTGAAACCATCTAGAACTCAAAATGTTCATATTTGACTCCATATTGTTCATTGGAATTAGGAGGTACACTTGGTTCACTTGGTTCTCTTGCACCAGTTGCCCACCGAGAGATAGATCTGCAAAGGAAGAGAAAAGTTCTTAAGAAACTGGTTGTGAACAAAGAGGGAGAGTTACCTACACAAGGGGAGAACATGTAAGTGATATCAAATTGGTATCACTGTCAACTTCAACACTTGGTATCATAAAATTGGATTCAGAATAACTTTCTGCATAACAAAGGCAAAGAAGATGCAGTCTGACTGGCAAGTAAGTTAAACTCACTGACACACTTTTCAATAATTGGTATCAGACTGCTATATACAATTGGTATCAGATTTGTATGTACACTTGGTAGAAGATCATTGGTGTCAGTTGGTGTCTGAGCCCTCTATCTCCAGTGTTATTGGATGAGAGGATGTAGACTAAATGGTCAAAGGAGGAGAAGAAACTGGTATAAAGCTCTATTAGTACCCTTTGCCATTGTTGTCAAAGGGCGAGAGAAAACCTATAGTATACTAGATACTACATGTGTTGACATCAGTGCCAAAGGGAGAGATTGTTGGCATTGTGTTGTCATTGATGTCAACTGGTATAGCATGTTACTAGTATAGCTTGTCACCAGTAAGAAGAGGATGCCAACCAACATTGTGGTCATTGGAGTCACCGGTACACAAGTTAGTGTTGGATACATAAGTTGGGATGTTGACCGATGAATAGGCATTGGAGACAACTAGCATTATGGCAATGTCAACTGGTCAGTGATGTGTTAGCAGTGTATGATTTCCAACTGGTAAGGATGTGACCAGTAAGAAAGCAGGGCTGAACAAATGAGAATATGCAATGCAAACAATATGTAGTTTGATGACTAGCAGAAGGACTCCCACCAGTTAAAGATGTTGTCATCAAGTCGAGAGAAGACTGAAAGAAACTATGCTGCATGATAGTAAGGTAGACAAAGGGGATGTCAACCGGGTTATATGCATGATTGAAGATGTATCAGTTCATTATCAGCAAATTCAATTTGGTGTAATGTATTGTCAACTGGTTCCCATCCATTGTTCACCAGCAGGTGACAAAAGGAATACACTAGATGATCAGAGTGGAATATTTGGGAGCCTCCAGTGTATAAAATCATAGATGAACACTGGATCAGAAAGTGAAGGCATGATGAGCTACAAGGATAGAGAAGGAAGAGTAAAGAGTGATGAGTTTGCCACTTTGGCAAACTAGTTAAGATAAGGTCTATACAAATGAAGGAGAAGGATAAGTGGTAGGACTTATAGACATGGAGTCACTCTAGGTTGTTGACATCAATTGAGATTTCTGTTGATGATTGATTTTTGAGATTATCATGCAACTGGTATGATAGGAGGTGTGCATTAGAAACTATTGACATTGCAATGTCAACCGGTAAGAGAGAAATGAGTGTAGAAGTGAAAGGCTCTTGTCAGATGGAGATGAGCATGCAATGAACTGACAAGTTTGGTGACCAGGCCAATGTATCCCTCTGACAAAATAGGTGACTGCATGGTTCAAAGGTTAACCAGTTAGAGCATAAATGACAAGGCAAGAAGACTGGTAGTATAAAGTATGCACCGGTTGTGTGTTGTGGTTGGTGGCTAAGCCTAAATCGACACAATGGACTGAGCTGAGGTGGATGTTGACAAAGATGACACATGGAATCCAGGTGTCAAATGTGAAGTTACAAATGGACTGTGCTTTGTCGGTGAGATAGTTGGTGATTGGTCAATATTTAATGTCAATTACGTAAATCACGGGTAGAGAGAAGAAGGATGTGGCTTGAGGTAGATCAGAAGGTTGATGTTTGTGTTGCAACAATTAATGCAGGATGTCTTGGTGTAAATCAGATTTGGAGTAGCAAATCAAGAGATCATTTAATGTGATTGACAGATGCAGGTTGATGATCAGTTTGTCATGTTTGCTAAATATAGAAAACATGTATTGGAAGTAATGAGATTGGCGGTGATGGGTGATATTTTCCATGTTTACAATCTCAAAGAAGAGATCCAATTTGATTTGATACGCCTTATGATTGATGGACAAAACTCTAGCGCGCCAATTTTGAATGACCATCTTGGTAGGAAAGCCTGAGTTTAAATATGCAGATTTAAGATCTAAGTGGTTACTGCTGTGAAGGTTGATGAAGGAGGTCGGATGCTAGATGTCAGATGCAAGTGAAGAGAGCAGACAAAATAACCTAAGTGTTTAAGTGCTAAACCTTGAAGCGACCGAGAGTGTTGAAGGGAGAAACCGGTAAGAGGGTTTAACAAAAGGTTAAACCGATGTGGCCAAAGTGACCGGTAAGTTGCAAAGAGTGTTACAGTCAAGTGATCTGGTAGTTCTAGAATCGACAAGAAGGTAGCAGAGGTTCTTTTAGTGTAATGGGTGTGTTAGTGAAGATACGTTAAGGCAGACACAGAACAGTGCTTGACTAGTAAGAAAAGAACTAATAGAGATCTGAGAAAAGTGAATCGGTAGAGAAGAGGCAAAGCAACAGAAAGAGGACTCAACTGGTAAGGTTGTAGCAGAGAGTGGAGGAGAGCAGGATCAAAGTGATCAAAGAATCGACAGAGAACAAGACATAGGAAGAAAGGTTGAGAAGAGTTGAATTGGTAGAGTGATTTGTTTGTGAGAGGTTACAAAACTTATTTTTAACTAGGGTATTACTATTGTGTTGATATATTTCATTGTAATCACTAAGTTGGAGCTTAGTGCAGGGGTTGGTGCTCCTTAGGTTGGTGCCCTAAAATCAGGGGTTTGTGCTCCATGGGTTGGTTCCCTAAATTAGGGGTTGGTGCTCCTTTGGTTGGTGCCTTAAATCAAGGGTTAGTGCTCCTTGGGTTGGTGTCCTAAATCAAGGGTTGGTGCTCCTTGGGTTGGTGCCCTAAACTTTGTAATACAATTGTTTATTGTGAGGCTGGATTGGAGCAATAGACTCCAACAACATTTCTCACTGAGGTTTTTCCCATATTGGGTTCTCCTTGTATATCAGGTGTTATGTGATGTTCCCTTTTGTGTGTGCTTGCATTTTGGTCTTCTCCCTCTCTCACTGGTATATTCACCCTGTGTTAGATCAACTAACCAGTACACACATTTAGGATTAAAAGAGTTAAGTTTGGAAACCAGTGATTCACCCCCCTCTCAGTGGCATCTTGTGTTCTACACAAACATCTAGGGGTTAAGGTATCTATGTCCTCTCCCATGATTCTTCTCATGGATCACCTAGAAAAACACATATAGTGTGTATTTATGCTCTCTCTTCTTATTCTCATGAACTCGTAGCTTTGCTATTGATAGTTCATGGATGATGCTTTCTTTTCTCTTTTGTGTGATCACTTGTTTTTGTGAGATGGCATTTTTCAAGGATAATTTTTAGTGGTTGAGACATTTTGATATCAAGGTCCCTTTGGCTAGTTGACTTCAGGTCTTGTTTTTTGTCTTTAGCTTTTGTTGTGTGTCTTTTTGTGTCTTTTGCCTTTGTTTTCCTTTTTGTCTTTGTTTGTCTTTTTGTTCTTGTCTTGTTTTGTGTGCCCTTGCATATGTTTGAGTGCGTTAAGATCCTAATATTAGGGGCTTGGTTCCTCAAAATTAGTGATGTCTTATACTCCTTGTGATTTTTCTCCTCATTGCCCCTCTTCTTCATCTCTTTTTCATCTACTTTACTATGATTATTTGTGTAAGCTCATACTCCTGCTAAAATGGGGGCTAAATTTAGCATCCTAAATTGTATTCCATTACAATTTAGTCCACATTCTAGGCCCTCACCTTAGTGTGCATTCTCCGATGCCCAATTAAGGTCTAATTATGCTTATACCATGCAAACTTGGCCTTGTTTTCATGCCATACACTGCATAAACCCTTGTCTTGGCCTTAGAATAGGGTAGGACCAAAATTGGGCCCTTTCTTGGTCCCCTCTTGCATCTTCAAGAATGAGAGGAAAACCTCTCCTCGTGTCGGCCTATGTCGTAAAATCAATACATTTTTCGATGAGAAAGTATATAAGGAGGTTTTCCCCTCTCATTTTGATATAGAGGATACATGAAATAAGGGAAAAGTTATCATCATATATAATTTAAGCATTGAATCTTTCATCATCAATCATCTCTAGAGGTCCTCAAGGCTACATTCTTCATTCATGAATTGTGGAGCATAATTATATCATTCATTTGTAAGCATGTGTGTGTGATTAGGGTTTTGTCATGTTCATGCCATTTCATACAACATATGTGATTACATTCAAGAAGAAAAGCATCATTATTAATCATTGCAGATTTGAGGTATATCTTTCCATTATTTATTTTAGTATTTACAATATTTCAATCAAGGTTAATTCCTTGATCGGGGTTTGACTTAGGCAAGCCCCTATTCCCAACCTATTTCCCTTTCTTTCTATGTGCAGGAAACAGGTATAGAGTTGCGATCTTCAAAATAGGTATTATTTGCAAAGACAAATCAACCCTCTTTGGAGTGCAAAAATTTAGGAATACTGGGTGCTCTAGTCTCGACATTTTTGGAGTTTTTTCGAGGATCAAGTCGAAATCTACATATACTGCTCAGATCTAGATGTGTGCCTCAATTTGACGACTGTAGCTCACTGTTTCTATATTTTTACCTTCATTTTCAATACTTTAACTTAATTTCAGCAATTCAACTCACAAGAGAGGGCAAATCAAGATTAATCCCTTGAATCCAATCAATATTTCAGTCATCATCATTATTGATTTGTGAATAAATCTATTGGATTCATCCCTCTTTTGAATGTAATGGAAAGTTAGATATTTTCATGCATCTAATGGTGGAAACCCTAATTTTTCACCCATTAAAACAACTTTAAGGCTACAATAAATATCTCCAACTAAGGTTTCCTATGGATTTAAACTATATTTCATGAAATTTCAGGGGGCTTGAGTTAGTGGATAGAAAATATGTGGTGTGGAGATTTCTTAACTAACACAAACATATACATGCAATACTTCTATAAGAAGTAAAAGCTATTAATTTCACCTTGGATGTGAATCTTAAATATATTTGGAAGGATGTAGTCCAATTTAGCACTAGGTATAGTAGAGCTAAAGGAGGTGTTGTCATCCTCTTAGCCAAAAAATTGGGAAATATGGTCTATGATAATGGAGTCTTCATGCACAACAGGGTAGTTTGTGTCATCATTAATAACAAGGGATCCAAATTTGGTGTATGTTCTATGTATGCATCTAACAACTACACTGAGAGAATTAAACTATGGAATTAGATCTCTAGCCTCCCCAATGTGCCTGGGGTGGTTGGAGTGAGTTTAATATGATTGAGAACTAGGAAGATAAGTTAGGGAGGCTCAATCTCGAATGAAAACGTAATGAGAAGTTATACTAGACTAGGATGAAAGAGAAACTTTGATTGTTTGATCCTCTAGAAGAAAAAAATAAATATGACAATACTTTTTGGTATACATGGTGTAACTTTCAACAAGGAAGGAAAATAATTTATTGTAGGCTAGATAAAATTTATACCAACAAGGATCATTTATCCTTCAATCAGGATGAAGATGGTACCACTATTAGATTATGTCCATACACTCTCTCTGATCACCACCCTATCAGGGCTATGATCACTATGAATAATTTTGTCAACAAACCCCTATCAGGAAGGATACCTTCATTCTCAACACTAATTTGTTTAAAGATAAAGACACTATGTGTGTATTTTATATAATAATATCAATTAACAAATGGGATGAGAGCATCCCATCTACCATAATTGATGGAACAAGAATGCTAGTAGTTGGAAATCCTTCTTTGAGACTATGGACGGAAAGAAGGCCAAATATGATAGGATGATGGAAAGGAAACTCAATGATAACCTCATCAATCTTGAATCCCAGATTCAATCTGTAATGCCCCACCAGGAAACCCCAAAGGGTTTAAGTTAAAAACACTCAAATGGAGTGTAAATATTTTTTTTTTTAAAGTAATATTAAGAATGTTAATAATTAGACACAACATTAAGATACATTAGAGTTATCTAAAGCTTAGATAACACAGCGGAAGGCTAAATGAACCTAAGGAGTTTCCCAATGTGATTACGTAACTTAACACCTAACTCAACTCACGACCATTAGATCCAATTAAGCTGGATTTCTTAATTACAAGTTAATACTTAATACATGGATATGGTACGTTCAGTGCACGGACATTTTAGAATTTAGGAAGTGTTCATCTATTATGATTGGAGCTGAGGCTAGCATGAGGATATTTACTCAATGTATTTTAAATGTAGGCAACTTAAGATTTCTCCCATTAAGATTTAAATGTGGATAACTTGACGAGTCCTTCTATTTTAGATACAATGAGACTAATATATCGAAGTACATTCATTTAGGTTTAAAAGTAACCAACCAAATGAGATTATCCTTTATAGTTTAAAGTATGGTTAATAGGATGAAACTATTTCATCTAGGGGATTAAGATGTATACAATAAAATGGGATTCCTTCATTTGTGTTTAAACATAACCAACTAATAAATCGTAGTTCATTTATAGAGGGTAAAATGTAAATAGTCTAAAAGAGTCCATCCATTGAAGTTAAAATAATGCTAAGAGGTGATGTTCATTCATTAAGGTGAAAAGGTAATATAGCTACATGGTTTCATTATTTTAATTAAAATATATCTACTATGATGCAATTCATTCATTAAGGATTAAAAGTGTAAGTAACCTAATGAAGATCATCCATAAGGGTAAAAATATAACTAACTGGAAGAGATCACTCTTTTTAATATAATAATGCTAATATGATTAAATACATTCACTAAGATTAAGATATAACAAACTAAATGAGTTCCCCCATTTTAGATCAATTATATCTATTATGATGAAGATCATTTATTAAGGTTATAATGTGAAAAAATCAATTTGAGTCCATCCAATTATAAAACTAATTTGGTGAGGATTATTTGTTTAGAATAAAACGTAATCAACTAAACAAATTCATCCATTGGTATGAAATAACACAAATACGATGATGTTCATTTATTAAGATAAAAAGGTAAATAACTAAATGGGGTTCATCCATTAGATTTCAATTTAGATATTATGACAGTAAATCCATTACTTGCTAACCATACTTTTCATTCGGTTTACAAACTTTATGAAAAGTTAATCCAATAATTGAAACCTAGCAAGATTATTTCCATTCTTACATCTTTTTATTAATATTAACAAAATACTTTTCCATAATCATATTTACAATCTTTTATGACCCTAATTACTACATTTAACATGGTGACTATACTCATGCATTCGAAAATTAACTTTATTAAATTCCCATTATACACCTACATAATGCAACCATACATGATAACTTAAACTATGAAATAAGAGTGACAAAAGCATTGCATAACACAGATATGATCTCGGAGTTCACTCGTAAAGGGCTACATCTTCGGGTCTGCTCAACTGCAAGACCTCTCTGGCATTTAATATAGTTAAGATTACATAAGGTTCATGTCATATACATCCTTGCCATTTAGGCAATCACAACCACTATACAATGACCACTTCGGCCAATAATTACATAAATGATCCCTTTTTAGAAGCGGATCCAACTGAACACATCAAAGCAATTTCAGGTTCTATTGTCTGACGATACTCTAACTAGGGACATGACCGGCTATGACCAACACAAGTAACCAAACGACAGGGTCCAAACAAACCTATCAAAGCCTTGCCAGTAATTAACACAAGCGAAAACATAAAATAAACTTACCATAATTCCCATTATCTATTTCACATTATCGAGGAAGAAAATAGCTAGACTATTTATTTTACAAAAAGAAGGTATCATTTTCTTCCAAACTTCCAATCGACACATTATTAAATTTCTGATGATCTTATTAGCATATCATTTGAGCTTTCAGAATTTTCCATGATGAACTTAAAAATACTTATACATTTTAGATTTCTATTTCTAAGTTCTTAGAATGATCAGGTCGAATCACAATGTGTTTCCTGAATATTGTATTATTTAAAAATCACCAATTGTTAAATATTATTCAATATATATATGAATTTCCTTAAAAATATATATATATATTAATAATATTGTTCGAATTTCATTCCTTAATATCTCATTATTTAAAAATCACCAGTTGCTAAATAATATTCAATATATTAAAAATATATATATGAATAATATTGTTTAATAACATTCAAATTTCAATTTAATTATTTATTAATATATATATTAATCTTCACATTAAATATATATTAATAACCAAATTAATTATTATTTAAAAACTATATTTAAGAGGACTGATATTAAAAACACATTATTTTTGTGTTTCAAAAAAAAACTTGAAAAAAATTGGGGCCACTGCACAGCCCATCTCCCATCACGGGAGAGGCCCACAGCTCCCCCCTGCAGCCACCGCTGCGGGCGCAGATGCCCTTACGGCCACCGCGAGCACGGAGGCCCCTGCGGCCACCGTGGACACAGGTCTCTATGGCCTACACGACGTGAGACCCTGCGGAGCCACCGGGGTAGGAAGAAAATGGGGGAGGGGGCGGTGGCACGAGCCGAGCTTTGGCTCCTCCGCCCACCAAACCCTAACCCAAATATATATATTTTTTTGTTTTTATATTATTTATTTATTTTATTGGAAGATTTATAGTTTAAAGCTAAGTCAATTTTTTTTAAATAAGGATAATGAAAACCCAAAACACAGTCATAGCCACAGTCATATATTTTTTTTATTTTTTTTTTAATTTTTTTTTTCTAGAATGTTTAAGCAATAGAATGGGGAAGATTTTCTCAACAAGATCATAAAAACCCAGCTATCTATTTTTTGGTTAAACAATCTAGACCCAAGAAAAAATCAATATTCTCAAACTAAAAACTTAAATCTTAAGAGCATTCATGGACATCTTAAAACTAGCATTTCATGAAGAACAATCATATACCCTCTTTTTTTTCTCAGTCAAAAACAAAAGGGAAGAACGAACTCCTATCTCTATAAGCATTCCTGCAAGAATTTGAAGATGAGCCCCCAAATCTGCAGTAGAAATCCATCTTTTTCCCAAATCTCTCCATCTTCCTTCCAGCATTTTTCTCCCAAAAAAAATAATAATCCTCCCCCAATATTTTTCAACTTAGGTTAAAATGGAGAAAACCAATTTTGACCTAATCTCTAATTTCCAAATTTAAGCCCTTTTAAAATAAAAAGAATTAATAATTCTTTTCAAGTATTAAATCAATTTAACTTGATTTTCTAATTAATATGTTTCTCTCTTATTTAATTTTAATTTTAAATTTCTCAATATAAATTTAGCCAACATTTATATTTCGAACTATTGACAAGGGTAAAGTATTTAAATTAATTTAATTTTCAAAATCAATCTTTTATACTATATCAAACTTTACAAATAAAAATGATTTTCTTTTAAATAATGACAATTAATCTTTCTTTTCCAAAATGCGAAAATGATTAAATTATTTCTATTTCCAAATGAATTTAAATCTTTCCTTTCTAAAATGCATAACTAATTAAATTCGTTATTAACTATTAAATTAAACTCGCTATACATAATAAAGCAATCTTTTTAATAAATGACTAATCCCATGAAGGAAACCTATTTATTTTAATTCCTCAACTACTAATGCGTAAATGAACACATTAATTCAAGTTAAATACTTTAAGCTTGCTACAATTATAAATAAAGTGATCTCTTAAATTAACGATTAATCATATAAAAGAAATTATCTATTTTAAATTTCTAAATTACTAATGTGTACATCCACACATTAAATTGAATTAAATGCTTAGGATAAAATACTCCATTCCCCACACGCATGGCACACAAACCAAGAAAGTCCACCAATCACACGACACGCAACCCAAACAAAAAGAAAACCCTATGGACCACACACAACGCTCACTTGACCATGGCTAAGGCAAGACAAGAGTTTTATGACCCCCAAATCCAAATTCTAAGGATGAAGGAGGTATACTCAACCCTGCGAATCCCGAAGGAGATGAACCTCGCCCTAGGCGGTGTTGTACCTGCAATCTCCTGCACTCATGAATCACGCAAGCATACATATATATTTACATATTCAATGAAGGCGTTATCTCGAGATTTATAACAAGAATTAGGAAACAACTACATTTACACAAGAATCGATGCAAAAGCACAATAATAGTATGCACAATTATTTATATTATCTAATCTACAACCTTGCATCACGGTTAACCAACCATTCAAGAATGCCACATAGGAAGTCAACCAAGGTCAAACGGGTTTTACAAGGCCGACTAGGGTAGGGGCATTACATTCTCCCCCCTAGGCTCCGACTTACTCCTGGAAGTCACAAGGCTACGCAGAAGTCATGCAACACGTATTAGCCCTTAAACTCAATTAACAATTATCAATTTGCACAAACAACTATTTTGTCAACATTTTAAAACATTATTTATAAATCCTCTACGAATGTCATTACCCATTAACAAAATGCATCTAAACTCATACACTTCTTAAAATATTCTAGAATTTACACCCAATCATAGTAGAGAAACGAGAATTTTTCCTTCCTTTCATTACACCAATTTAATGCATTACAAGATATAGACAACAGTTACCATAATCTCCTATCAAACATGACAAGAAAACATGCCATCAAGATCAAATTCTTTCACCCATACCTCTTTTAACAACAATTTATCGCATAGGACTAGCTTCAAAAATCAATTTCTACAATCAAGTTTAACATTTCCATAACTAGGAGCAACGTAGATAACTCAATTGTTTACACTTTCCAAACATATAAGAACTTTTCCAATGACTATGTCCCATAACATAGTGACAAGTTAATACCGTTTAAATCCATGATTACACATAATAACCATCCACAAGACTAGTTTGCACAACACAAAAGGCCACATGTGAGCATGTCTAATGCTCGGTCAAAGGTAACATATACGATCAACATCTCTATGCCTGCTCTCAGAACAAATACATGATCATCAATATCCATCATCTCACTCAAGGGCTTGATGGTGCTAGGGTACACCATAGTGGTGCTACCTTCCATACAAGTCCCTCGTGAATATCTCTTGTTGCATAAGGTGTTTAGCCTCCAAGAGATAGTCAATACTCATAGGTAGGTAGTGGATCCTAGCTGTCTCGTAGTCTCACATACCTCCATCCTCAAGGTTCCCTACGTCTACTTCCTCGTATACACTCATCCAAGACCGTCTCCTACATTCTTGGAGAGTAATTCACATTGCAACACAAGACCAACATATGAAAACAACAAGGATAAACTAGTTTAGCCACCAAAGTATAGAAGAATAAAGATAATAATCGTCAATTCCAACAGTAAGGTAAGAAAATAATTCTGGAATTGCAACATCAAATCAAGTAAGAACAAGATTGAAAGATCGTGGCTAAGCCTTCAAGGTCAAAATAAAATAAATTTGCTGGCCCACAAGGAAATAAATAAATAAATAAATAATAAAAGAAGATCATAAGTGCACATTACATCACTATGTGACTAGCAGTTAGCCACCAATGAGGAAGGAAGGGACAATCGTCTAGCTATCCTAGTAGCTCATCATGTGGTGTGGCCAAGTCACACATCTGCATGGCATGGTAGTGTGCACCTCAGCATCACCCCGCATCACATCATCATGGGGCATGGCTCTACCCTATACCTATCGGTAGGCCGCATGGAAATGTCTACTACATCCCGCATCATGTCTCAGCATGGCATGGCAATACTCCAAGCGGACATATCCCGCATGGCAGTGTACCTCGCAGATAAGGCACGCGTCGATCACACCCCGCATAGCGATGTTCCTCTCAGGATACTTGCCGTAAGCCAGAGGTATACATGGCTAAGGTCTACCCACAAGTCTACCAACACTAGTCAGTTGGCAACTCATGTAAGAAAAATAACACGCCTCTCATGAAGACAAGGCAAAAGATGCTCCAATAAAATCCATCAATATGCTTAAGAACTGTCATCTATTTGCTCAAAATAAAGGATAGGAATTAGGCTGGCACACATGAACCTCATAAATCGGTTCATCACAAGGGAAAGTACCGAGTACACCTATAATACAGTTTCATTATATAACTATATTTTTCCTCGAGATAGGGAAGCTAAAGTCACTTCACGTGGACATCACTCGTACGCTGTTCATGCTATTCAAGGAATGGTGAGTCCTAATACTACCCCTTCACATACTGACTTATCAACAACCCATGGGTTGGCACTCAGTAAGGGAACAAATATGCAACATCACATAAATAGGTATGGTTTCCCACACTCATAAGCAAACATATTCTCCATGGTTGATTACTTCACCATCCCATGGGCACACAAAGCAAGTGCAGGTCTCTTACAACACACAAGGAATAGCACCATTACTGGTGTAGTCATATTTACGGGGAGTACTTTACACTATGCTAACACATACTTAAGGGAAGTTTTAATTATGCTTTACACATGACCATTCTGATATCTTTCTCAAATTCTACTAAGCATTTTCATTCACATTTCTAACTATGCAATTTTCTTCTCCAAGGCGAAAAACTTTCCTTTTTTCAATTAGAAGCCAAAAGTAACATTTGATTTCATATGCGTTATAAAAATTCTTCTTAATCACTGCATTCTTAATAATATTTCAAAAACAACAAATCCTATAATTTAGGCAAGAGGAGGAAAAGAGTTGGAAAATCATCTATTTCCTACAAATACACAAGACCTACAAGATCACACTATATGCTCAGCTATGAGTCTATCATTTTAGTTGCATAGTTTTCATTTCACTATCTTTTAGGAGGGTGCCAAAGCAACCTAACATGACATTTTTAATTATTATTGTTGCAATATAATGTTCTAGTTTTCCCAGACAAGAATCCAAGACTACATTTTTTTTTTGGCAATACAAGTCTTCTTGAGAACAATCACTATTCGTAATACAATACCATACAACAATACATCAAATCTAACATTGAAAATTCATAATACGACAAGGAGGTAAATGAAGAGCTATCTACTAGATATTACACATTTAATGCATACAATTTAACAAGTCTTTCATTTACTCTTTCTTAAACACAATAAGACAATTATCTATATCCAAAGCAAGTTAAATGGTGTGTCACTTAATAGGTCCTAAATCACACTAGTTGAATAAGCACATAAAACAACCTTTCGAGGAACACATTAATACACTCCTGAAGCTACTATAACATGTTCTCTTTTGGTGCTCCTTTCACAACAAGCAATTTGCCCAAAATCAACTATGCATATATTAATGCACCTTACTTAAGATGGAATTTGATTATATTGCTCCTACCAAGCACATGGAGAACTCTTTAATGCAAACATACCATTTTCTATCATTAACCAAATATTAACTCCCAAACCAAATCCCTTTCACAATCTAAAACACAAAAACGTTATAAGGCTCACATAAGGACTCAAGAAATATCATCCTTTCTCTTACAATAAGAAAACTTAAATAAGAGATAATTACCCATATCAAATCCTTTTAATTTACTAGAGAGAGAGAAGAGGAAGAGTCATAATCACTCAATTTACTACATAATAAGCATTAATATTTTGCCATACTAGTCTTTCAAGAGGACAATCATTAAGATAGATCAAAACCATAAACAAGCACATTTCATACTTTTAGAGTCAAGACAATACCAAACAATCAAGATGGCCAGTCAAAAGAGTTAAAACAAATCAAGAATGAAGGTACATATGACTCTCTTTCGGAGTAAGAGAAATCGCAGACCAAGACCTCAATAAGTAGACAAAACACCTATAATCATTCCCAAAACACCCACATCAAGAAGGTGAAAACAAGGTGTAGCGTCATAAATTGTACGCACTTGCTAAAGCAGTACAATTTAACACCTAGTTTAGCACCCGTCGTGGTGCAGTTGCACTTTGCATGGCATTTCCCCTTTAGCACTTAATTAATCGAATTAATTAGGTCTAAAGGTTCTATTTCACCATTTTCCACATCACAAAGTCGGGCCCTTTCATTAAAGCGTGCCCTTTCATTTTATTCCCCCAATACATCACTCAATCAAAAACCCTAATTAAGTCCTATTTCAGACTTGGGGGCTTGGTTTCGGGGTCAAAACATCTTGAAATCACCTGTAACTTCGGGATTCTCTCTAAAATCATCATATCCGACGGCCCTGAAAATTTGGTGAAAAGTTGTCGGGACCGTGGCGCCCGGAGTGCACACGGTCCCGGACATTTTTCCCAAAATTTTAGGAGCGCGATCCAATCACAAAATAAAGCTTAACCCCAAGAAATTGGTGGGATATTCAATCTCTAGGTCAGCCAAAATACGAATTTACGATCTAGGGTTTCCTACATAAGAGCTCTCTTTCTTTATTTGAGGGGATCGGAATTTTGTTTTCAGGAATTTCATATGCAGCGAAAGAGCAGATCTTTGAAGACTTCAACATCTTACAACATCCCTCTATCAAGCATTTATCAATTCCATTCATCCATTTAGGGCTTGGAAGACATTGAAGAACAATAGGAGATTACCGACTGAAGATTGGCTTGTACTCCTCCCTTGAGGGTTGGGTATGATTTCATGTTGTTTTCATGTCTTTACATAAGCTTCAATACATCATTTATTCATGCTTTAGATCACTTTGCATCTTGATTTAGAGCATTTACGTTATCATTTACAAGCAATTAGGGTTTACTTTCTAAGTTGCTCTAGTTTGCTTTCTTGCATTTTAGGACCTTGCACACACACTAGGTCTGCACACACAATACATTTTACAAAACAACTTGGCTATTCGTGGAGGTGGAAATCACCGAAGCGGGGGTTTGACTAAGGCAAAACCCTATATAGCTGCCCATACACCCTTTTTCAGATATCATTGCAGGTTTCGGGATTCAGACGACGCTGCGGGATACAGATCCAGAGAGAGAAGGTCGAGACAACACTCTGTATCAAATTGCAGAGAAGAAGACTAGGACAGGGGCACTGGGCGCCTTGGTCCTACCAGGACAGGGGCGCTGGGCACCCTGGTCCCTGGGACAGAGGTGCTGGGCGCCCTGGTCCTCCGGACAAACAGCTTTCAGACAGCTTCCCGACAATGTTTCAGAGTGCAGAATGGCAGTTTCCGGTGCAGTTTTCAGGACAGTGGCGCCCACGCCCCCGTCCCGAACATTTTCAGCTTGATTTTGACTCTGGGTACATATCTGCATTCTCATCTCATCCTTGTATTTACAGCTATTCATTGTTTAATCTCAATTCTGCAATCTTGTTATTAGTTCATACTTGCACTTTGGGATTCGGGTTTGAACTTGCATTACTTGATCTTACAATTTCAACAAGGGAATAGAAATCCTAATAGATATCCCGTGTCTCTCTCTTTCACAAAAAGAAGTAGCCAATTGTGCGATATCTCTAGGCTCTTTCGTATTCCGTAATGTGTGTCAAAAGGTAGGATTAGGGCATGTTAACCTAGTCTCGCTTTTTCCCCCACACATTTTGGTGAACCCGACGTGAATCTATCTATGCTTCCTCTTGCATTGCATTTGTTAGATCTAGATCTAGATTTAGTGTGTTTTCATTTCATTTTCATTAAAAAGAAAAAAAAAAAAGTGTGTTTCTTTGCATTGGGTGTTTAAGTTTTGTGTAATCTTTTCAAAATGTCAGATTTTTATTTGCAAAATGTTCATGCTTTCAATGATTATTATGAATATAGCCAAGATGAATTAGATGAAGCTTTAGATGAGTTTTTAAACCCTAAGGATGCCAAACCTTCATTTTACCAAAAACTCATAAACCTTGTTACTATGCCATTTAGGTGTGATGAGAAAGATAAGTCGAATGATTCCTCTCAAGGATACATTCCTATCCACTCTTCCACTAAATCTAGTAACATGGTTGTTTTCAATAATCCCCTCTATGAGGAGATGTCTCCTTTTGAATCAAAAGACAAACCTTTTAACCGATATGATCATGCTTTGTTGGATGATGCTCTTGATGACTTTGTGGCTTTATCGAAATCTTTAAACAAGAACAAAACTTCTAAATTAGTTAACATGATAAACTTGAATGAGCATAAAAAGCCTCTCTTTGAAGTCCAAGGAGCTTATCCTTCTCCCACCTTTCAAGTTTCTAAGTCACCTCTCCTTACTGTCCAAGGAGGGTATGATCATGATTCCTTTCGTACTCCGAATAAACCAATCATCACTATGCAAGGAAGAAAACCTATAAGTCCTTATAATTATGCCAAGCAAATAACTAGAGAGAGTTATCATGCGGTTGCCCATACTTATCATACCAGAAATAATAGGCAGCCTAGTCCTCCTCCTGTTATCCTTGTTTCCCTTCCGAATCCTCAACCGGTTCTTCCACAAGCTCCACGTATTTCACAAGTTCTTGGAAAGGAATATAATCTCATAGAACAACTTAAAGCTACCCCTACTAAGATATCCCTTTGGGATTTGATTCAAACTTCTTCCGCTCATCATGGAATGTTACAAGATGCCTTGAAAGATTTGAATGTTCCTCCACCGAATACATCTAGTAATATAGCATCTTTGGTTAACTCTGTGATGAATCCTAAATCTCAAATTGTGTTTACCCAAGATGAGTTGCCTACTAGTGAAATCCAACATCAATATGATCCCTTGATGATTGTGGTTATCATGAAAGACACTGCTATAAGGTGAACACTAGTAGATAATGGCTCTGGTCTTAATGTGTGTAGCATTAATCTTTTGCATAAGATGAATGTGGATACATCCTTAATTGAACCGGACTCTCGTCCTATTTGAGGCTTTGATAATGTGGCTAAAACTTTGTTAGGTACTATCACCTTACCCATCACAGTGGGGCCTGTTACTTTGCCTACACCTATCCATGTTATGTCAGGAAATCTAACGTACAACTTGCTACTGGGGAGACCTTGGATTCACAGTATGCAAGCTGTCCCTTCTACATTGCATAGACAAGTTAAATTTATTTATAACAATAAGACATATACCTTGATAGGTGATACTAATTTTCAAGCTTGTTTGCAAACATCCACTTCTAAGGGGGGTTCTTCTAAGCCGTCCTCATCTAGTGATGAATCTTTAAATAAGATACCTATCGGTGAATCCTCGCTCTCCGATGATCAAAATTCTTTGGATGAGTCTGGAGCTCTTGGAGAAGATTCTTCTTGACTTGAAACTACACATAAGAAGGATTTTGATCCTGGGAAGATCCTCGAAGACGACGATTGGGGATCCCTTGATTTTAATCCTACATTTGTGGGTGAATATAATGTTCCTTCTAGAGAAATTAAAGTTGAAAAGAAGGGAGAAGCTGAAAATCATAAAGTTGAAAAGAAAGAAGAAACTAAAAATCAATCAACCTTACCTAAATCTATGAGTAATAATTTTGTGGCCGCCTCTCAAACTTCTTCTCCTCACATCTCTAATTATGAAGAGTTTGATTCTTTGTCTTATGAAAAACCACCTTCTCTTCCTGAAATGGCTGATCGTTATGGTCGTGGTTTTCGCATTTTTTCTAAGCATGGGTATCATGGAAAAGGTTGTGGTGCTCATGAACAAGGGATAAGAGTTCCTCTAGAGACTAATTTTCACAATTATGCCTTTGGACTTGGCTTTAATCCCTGCAAACGTACTAAAGCTTCTAAAAGACCATGCATTAGTGTTAATGCTATCTCTACATCTTTATCAATACAACATCCTGAGTATATTGATGGGGATCCTTCGTGTGCCTGTTCCTTGGATGTCTTCCCTACCGACGATGCTTTAGCTGAGTTCTTGGGAGCCTATGACACTCTTCCTCGTTATCATCACAATAGGGGACTCCCTTATTGTTTGAACACTGAAGCCTATTTTGGAAAAGAGATTGATAATGACGAGATTGTGAAAGAATTCCCTCAGTTAAAGGATACTCCTCAACAAAGCAATCTTCTCATAAGTGACACCACTGATGTTAAGATGGACCCTTGCAATAAAGAGAAAGTCATTAAAATTGGGAAATGTTTGGATGAAGAGGAACAAAAACAATATGAAGAACTATTGCATGAATTCCCTGAGATCTTTGCTTGGGCATATTCTAACATGCCTGGTATAGATCCTAAGATCGTTACTCATAATATTGTCTTAGTTCCTGATGCTAAGCCCGTGAAACAAAAGATTCAAAAAATGAATCCTAAGGTGGCTCTGCTTGTTAAGGCTGAGATTGAAAAATTATTGGAGGCTGGATTTATCCGCCCTATTGACTATTCCCCATGGATTTCAAATATTGTCATTGTGGCTAAACTAGACAACAAAATAAGAATGTGTACTGACTTTCAGGATCTAAATAAGGCTTCTTTAAAAGATGATTTCCCTCTTCCAAACATTGACATGATAGTTGATTCTACGGCAGGACATGCCTTGTTATCCTTCATGGATGGTTTTTCAGGCTACAATCAAATTTTTATTAACCCTCAAGATCAATTCAAAACTGCTTTCACCACTCCTTGGGGTATGTTTTGTTGGATAATGATGCCTTTTGGACTTAAAAACGCCGGTGCAACTTATCAACGAGCGATGACCCTTATCTTTCATGATTATATGCATAAGATTTTAGAGGATTATGTTGATGATATTTTGGCCAAATCCTTTCTTCGCATGGATCATGTTAAAATCCTTCATCAAATCTTTGAAAGAATTCGTAAATATCACATGCGCTTGAATCCCCGCAAATGTGTTTTTGGTGTGGATAGTGGAAAACTATTAGGGTTCATAGTTTCGCATCGTGGGATTGAGGTGGATACTAAGAAAATAGATGCTATTGTCAACATGCCACCTCCTAGAAATGTGTCTCAACTTAAAAGCTTACAAGGAAAGATTCAAGCTATTTGTAGGTTTGTGTCTCAGCTTGCGGATCGTACCTTTCCTTTTACTCAACTTCTTAAAAAGGATATCACTTTTCAATGGAATGAGGATTGTCAGCAAGCATTTGAATATTTAAAAGTGTATTTGGCTAGTCCTCCTATTCTTCAACCTGCCGAACCTACTAAACCTTTCCTTCTGTATACAGCCACTTCCTCTCATGCTCTCGCAGCATTGTTGGTACAACATGATAAAGATGGTAAGGAATGTCCGGTTTATTACATAAGTCGTACCTTACTCGATTATGAGACCCGATATTCTGCGATAGAAAGACAATGCTTGGCCTTGGTATTTGCGACTCAGAAATTGAGACATTATCTTTTAAATTCAGAAGTCCATGTCATGGTAAAGTTTGATCCTTTGAAGCATCTTTTCTCTAAAACTGATTTATCAGGACGTCTAGCTAAGTGGGTTATGATGTTAACTGAATTTGACCTTAAATTTGTTTCACAAAGAGCAATTAAAGGACAAGCGTTGACCGATCATTTAATTGAGGCCCCTTCACCTTTCTCCTTCCCTAACCCTGAGTCCTTTCCTGACGACTTCATTCTTTCTATAGAGAAAGATGAAACTTGGGAGTTATACTTTGATGGCTCTAAGTGTCGTACGGGATCGGGGGCAGGTGTTGTTCTGATTTCTCCTACAAAGAAACCCATTCCCTTATCCTATCATCTAAATTTCCTGTGTACCAATAACATTGCTGAGTATGAGGCTCTTATAGCGGGAATAAAAGCAGCCTTAGCTCTAAACATAAAACACATACATATCTATGGAGATTCGCAATTGATTATAAGACAAGTAACAGGAATATATCAAGCAAAACAAGACAAATTATCACAATATAAAGATCTTGCCATCTCTTTATTACAGAAATTTGATTCTTATACCATGGAACCGGTTCCTCGAAAAGATAATCGACATGCGGATGCAATGGCATGTGTGGCTTCTCTTGTATCTTTAGAGGACCCTGTGGTTGATCTTAAATTTTTTATTCACAACCTTATTTCTCCAGCTATTGTAGACGATTCTAGCTTGGTAACATGTTGTGATTTTATAGACTCAGATGAATGGTACTCGCATATCGTAAGATATTTGACCGATGGTACCTTTCCTGATTCCGCTAATAAGAACACTAGGGCTAGAATCCGCAAGCTGTCTGCTAGGTATATCATTCTTTCTAATGTCCTTTACCGAAGGGGTTATGATGGTCTTCTCCTTCATTGTCTTAACAAGTCGGAAATCCCTGTTGCTCTTGAAGAGGCACATTCAGGTGCCTGTGGGGGGCATTTTGGGGGCAAATCTTTAGTTCATAGATTGTTTCGTATGGGATACTATTGGCAAACTATGCAGAAGGATTCCTTTTCATTTGTTAAGAAATGTCATCAATGTCAACAACACAATAATCTGATTCATGCTCCTGCCCAAGAACTCCGTTCTCAAGTAGCTTCTTGGCCTTTTTCCGCATGGGGTTTGGATCTTATTGGTAAAATCTCTCCTCCTTCATCTCAAGGACACACCTTCATTATAACCGCAACAGATTACTTTACGAAGTGGGTAGAAGCTATTCCCCTTCGCTCTACCACTGCTGAAGTGATTTGTCAATTTCTTCTAGAAAACATCATTTCTCGATTCGAGATACCTTCTACTATTATCTCAGATAATGGGACATCGTTTAAGAACAAGGACGTGAAGAAATTCCTCGAGAAGTATCATATCAAACATCGATTTTCTACACCATACTATCCTCAGTCAAATGGTCAAGCCGAATCATCCAATAAGATAATTGAACAAATTCTTCGCAAAACCGTGAATAAGCATGGTAAGGATTGGAGTAACCAGCTAATCTATGCTCTTTGGGCCTACCGAACGAGTGTACAAATTGCTACGGGAACTACTCCTTATAATCTTGTTTATGGTGCTGACGCTATTATGCCCTTAGAATTAGAGATTCCATCACTTAGGGTTTCTCTCAAAGGTATAGTAGATGATGACTCTTATAGAGAACAATGACTTCAACAACTTGAGATGCTTGATGAACAGCGTATAAACGCTCTTGAGCATATTCAAGCGTATCACAAAACTCTACAACGAAGCTATAATGATAAGGTTATTCAACGTTCCTTCTCAGTAGGTGACTTAGTCCTCTATGAGAATCAGCGCAATGTGAATGCCTTACCTGTAGAAAAGGGAAAATTTAGTCCTAATTGGCTTGGACCATATATCGTTATTGAGGATTATGGATCAGGTGCTTACAAAATAGCGGATGTAGATGGTATGCCTCTTAAAGAACCTATCAATGCTATGCACTTGCGTAGATATTATGCTTAATTCTTCATTCTTCATCTATCTTCTTTTCAATTTTTCAACATTGGATAATATGTTAGTGTCTCTTAATTAAAGAAAAATAGAATTAAATGTTATGTTGTTTAATCTATATTGCTTCGTTCCTGACAAGCGTGTCTTCTTACTTTATGGTTTGTCTTGAATTCATCTATGTAAATTGTAAAAGATTTACATTTCCGTTATGCTAGCATATTATACAGTGTCTTTATGTGTTAAGTAGAATCGTATCATGTTGTGTTTAAGTTCAAAATTAAATCACATTAGTTATATGATTCTTAGACTTAATGCATATGTCTTCCTTATCATCAATGTAGTACTTGATTAAATATTTAATTAAGTCACACATGTATCAATTTAATCATGGAGCATTGAGAAATCAATCACATGGAAATTAAATTCTGAACATACATGTACATTTACCAGATGTATTAGATTTAATCAAAACAAAATATACATTGTTTTAAGCATTAAAGATAACACATTTGAGACAAAAGAGAAGCATGTATATATACATATATATATGTGTGGATCGTATACAAATATAGGTCACTGTACATCCAAAAATGTGACCTCTCCTACATCATAAAATCATCTCCTATCCCTAGGGCTAGTGGCTGGAGAGTGTCGACTGGACGCTCCCTCCTAATCTGGCCGTGAAGGTGGACCCATGGGTGTGTAGCGCGATACAGATCATGAGTGACTCCGAGAGGAACTCCTGCGATCCCTATCCATAAGGATCGCGCGATAGGTGGTAGCCTCGGTCTGAGCCACTGCTAGATCTCACCGCGCCTGCTAGAGGTCTTCTGATAGGACTCTCTCTCTGTCGCGCTTGCTGGAGGTCCTCTGATAGGACTCTCTCTCTCTCCCTCCATATATCTACCTATACTCGGAATGGGAAAAACAAATCCTCATGCCGACCCGCGTTCCCCTGAGGCCTATAGGCAATCTGTGAGGAACTGAGGATCTGTGCTATCATGGAAATGTCTGTCATTGCCTGCTGAATCAGGGAACGCCATTCCTGCACATTAGCTGTGGTAGTAGAACAGATTTTTGTTAGTACCATTCTATATCATCAAAACATTAATCAATCAATATAAACCTACTATACCTGGATCTCCCTCGCGCCAGTAGGGATCATGATATGGTAGCATCTGTGCCTGGGAACCGCTAGGCTCCCCTCGCTCGAATAATCTGTCCACGATGGGTGTAGGCTGGACGGTACTAGGGACAGGCCTCCGTATCACCTCATGTTCCCCCTGTTGGGGAATAAGAGGTGGATCTAGTGCTATGGTATCATCTCCTGAATGGTGGGGAGCTGCATCCGACTCCTCCTCATCATCTCTATCCTCCTCCTCGTCATCCTCCTTGTCATCCTCATCCTCGTCCTCATCCGCATCATCACCTGCGTCTCCCTCGTCCTCCTCTCTATCTGTATCCTCCTCCTCCTCCTCGGCACTGGGCTGATCGCCTGTAGGTGGATCAGGATCTCCCACCTCCTCATGACCCTCTCCCTCCTCTAGCTCCTCTGACCTGGATCCATGGTCCTCATCTGGGTCTCCATGTCTCCATGGGCCTGGATAGCCTGTCGGATGATCTGGTGGAAAGATAGGACCTGGATCTGATCTCATAAACCATGAGATGTACCTCCGCTGTGCTCCAGGCTCTGCAGAATAATCAGTGACTACATCCTGATCAGATCCCTCTAAGTCTGTAGTCTCGATGTCATCTATCGTTAGTCTCGCTACTGCTCTAGGTCTAGGAAGGACCCGTGAGTGTCGAGTATAGATGGGCACATCGGCTGGAACGCACTGCTCTAGGCCAAACTGCCTCCGTACTCGGTCGAAGTAGAAAGGGACTATGATGTGTGCATATCATCCCCGCAGTAGGCGGTTCCTCTGTAGGCATGCTAACTGTCTCTCCATCCCATCCCATCTGTGCATCCGTAGGTAAGGTCTCCACACTGTCATCTCGGCTGTCAGTCTATCAAAAATCACTCTCCAATATAATAAATCTCCAAATCTCCACTCGCTGGTAAGTGGATAAGCGAACACCCTAGGTCGCTCACTCGCTATACTCAGCGGAAAGCTGATGGGCTTGGTGCATGTGAAGTGCTCTAAAATCCACACCTGCAGAAGTGTGCATGTCATCAAACTACAACCCTGTCCAAATACGTACTCCTCAAGGTCGTGATAGAGATGTGCAAGCATACTCTGACCCCAAGCATACACTCTCCTGTGTCTCTCCATTGCTCTGATACACCATGTGAGACCCCTATGCATGTGCATGCCTCACCCATTAGGGCAGACGGCTAGTGCTATGATGGCTATCATAAGGCATCTCAGAAGGGGTACCTCCCCTGTAGGATGTAAGAGCCAGTTGACCATGATGCGACCTCTCGTCTCGCTCGGCATGACTCTCCCTATGCAATACACCTGCTCTCTCTGATGATCCTCCGCTGACCGATCAGTCGCGTATGTAACAGTCGCTCCTCTGATAGGCAGACGAAGTATACGGTACACATCCTCGAGTGTAACCGTCAGCTCCCCTACTGGAAGATGAAATGAGCATGTGTCAGGATCCCATCGCTCCATCAATGCCATCAGCATCGCAGGATGGAACCGAATGGTTGGCATGAGGATCACATACCATAATCCTACTATCGACAGTGTGTCTCTCTCTGACTAAGTAAGCCGCGGAATCTGATCTCGTAAACTACGAAGAATATGTCCCGCTGTATGCTCTCTCATGTACGGAAGGCCCTGCAACACAAAAACATAACCGTAATTAGTACTCGATCATCAAAATCGCTAATGCAAACTATCGAACATCATGTGCTAGTCCTGAAACCCCTCGCCAGGCCCTGATTGGGGACCATAGGCCCTGATTGGGGACCATAGTGTCCTGTCAGGGACCATGGCACCCTGTCAGGGACCATGGCGCCCTGAGGGGACCATGGCGCCCTGTCAGGGACCATGGCGCCCTGAAGGGACCATGGCACCCTTGTCAGGGACCATGGCGCCCTAGGGGGACCAGGGTGCCCCACAGGGACCATGGTGCCCTGGGTGGGCCCTGGGTCAGCCTTCAGGGCCCGCATACGATCATAGAGAAGTCAAAATGCAGAAAACCAAAAGTCAAACGTTCAGTCAACTCACCTCGTCCAGTGGCTCGTCGTCGATCACGGCCTGGCGCAGGATCTCGATCCTAGTGGGACACTCCGGTCATTGTGAAGGCATGATGATGGCTATGTGGGCTCCGCTGCACTGAATAGTATTCTGAAATCAACAAAGTGACGAATACAAGTGTCACTTTTGAGGTATATACTCTCGTTTGTTTATTCTTACTTTTTGAAACCCTAATTTTCCTCTACCATTCATTTTATCATAACTTGGGTTTGGGAGATGCGATTTTCGAGCCGTTTGTTGCGTTGGAATCGTATTTTCCTTCCCCTACTCTCGGGATGTTCCAAAAAGTGCTCTGATGAAGCCTATTTAGTGAACAGCCCTCATCAATACTACCTTACACAATTTGTTGCAAGTAAACATGCTACCCTATTTCACCTCCCTAATAAGCAAGTCGAAACAGGGGGGGCATATAGCTACTCACAGATTTCATCACTTTCCCTAGTAAGCATTAGGTGATTTTGTGATCTAACGTGTGTTTTGTAGGGTGTGGTTCCTAACTGTGTACTGCAGATGCCGCTGGGGGCTTCGTTCGACAACTTATGGATATATCCTTTTTCAAATAATGTTTACTTTCTGTACTTTAGCTTGCATATGCACGTAGTACTCATATGACCACTAAAGTGGGGGCTAAATGTAGCGTCATAAATTGTACGCACTTGCTAAAGCAGTACAATTTAACACCTAGTTTAGCACCCACCGTGGCGCAGTTGCACTTTGCATGGCATTTCCCCTTTAGCACTTAATTAATCGAATTAATTAGGTCTAAAGGTTCTATTTCACCATTTTCCACATCACAAAGTCAGGCCCTTTCATTAAAGCGTGCCCCTTTCATTTTATTCCTCCAATACATCATTCAATCAAAAACCCTAATTAAGTCCTATTTCGAACTTGGGGGCTTGGTTTTGGGGTCAAAACATCTCGAAATCACCTGTAACTTCGGGATTCTCTCTAAAATCATCATATCCGACGGCCCTGAAAATTTGGTGAAAAGTTGTCAGGACTGTGGCGCCCGGAGTGCACACGGTCTCGGACATTTTTCCCGAAATTTTAGGAGCGCGATCCAATCATAAAATAAAGCTTAACCCCAAGAAATTGGTGGGATATTCAATCTCTAGGTCGGCCAAAATACGAATTTACGATCTAGGGTTTCCTACATAAGAGCTCTCTTTCTTCATTTGAGGGGATCGGAATTTTGTTTTCAGGAACTTCATATGCAGCGAAAGAGTAGATCTTTGAAGACTTCAACATCTTACAACATCCCTCTATCAAGCATTTATCAATTCCATTCATCCATTTAGGGCTTGGAAGACATTGAAGAACAATAGGAGATTACCGACTGAAGATTGGCTTGTACTCCTCCCTTGAGGGTTGGGTATGATTTCATGTTGTTTTCATGTCTTTACATAAGTTTCAATACATCATTTATTCATGCTTTAGATCACTTTGCATCTTGATTTAGAGCATTTACGTTATCATTTACAAGCAATTAGGGTTTACTTTCTAGGTTGCTCTAGTTTGCTTTCTTGCATTTTAGGACCTTGCACACACACTAGGTCTGCACACACAATACATTTTACAAAACAACTTGGCTATTCGTGGAGGTGGAAATCACCGAAGCGGGGGTTTGACTAAGGCAAAACCCTATTTAGCCGCCCATACACCCTTTTTCAGATATCATTGCAGGTTTCGGGATTCAGACGACGCCGCGGGATACAGATCCGGAGAGAGAAGGTCGAGACAGCACTCTGTATCAAATTGTAGAGCAGAAGACTGGGACAGGGGCGCTAGGCGCCCTGGTCCTGCCAGGACAGGGGTGCTGGGCGCCCTGGTCCCTGGGACAGAGGCGCTGGGTGCCCTGGTCCTCCGGACAGACAGCTTTCAGACAGCTTCCCGACAGTGTTTCAAAGTGCAGAACGGCAGTTTCCGGTGTAGTTTTCAGGACAGTGGCGCCCGCGCCCCCGTCCCGAACATTTTCAGCCCGATTTTGACTCCGGGTACATATCTGCATTCTCATCTCATCCTTGTATTTATAGCTGTTCATTGTTTAATCTCAATTCTGCAATCTTGTTATTAGTTCATACTTGCACTTTGGGATTAGGGTTTGAACTTGCATTACTTGATCTTACAATTTCAACAAGGGAATAGAAATCCTAATAGATATCCCGTGGCTCTCTCTTTCACAAAAAGAAGTAGCCAATTATGCGATATCTCTAGGCTCTTTCGTATTCTGTAATGTGTGTCAAAAGGTAGGATTAGGGCATGTTAACCTAGTCTCGCTTTTTCCCCCACACACAAGGTGTGAACACACGCGTTACACACAAGTATGGTTTGTTCAATAACACCATCCCATCAAGGAGGACAAGCATACAACATAAGGTAGACACACACAAACCAACTGAGGGCACAAGTGAAACCAGAGATCCCAGTGTTGCAACATGGGCTCTGATACCAAGTGTAATGCCCCACCAGGAAACCCCAAAGGGTTTAAGTTAAAAACACTCGAATGGAGTGTAAATATATATTTTTTAAGTAATATTAAGAGTGTTAATAATTAGACACAACATTAAGATACATTAGAGTTATCTAAAGCTTAGATAACACAGCAGAAGGCTAAATGAACCTAAGGAGTTTCCCAATGTGATTACGTAACATAACACCTAACTCAACTCATGACCATTAGATCCAATTAAGCTGGATTTCTTAATTACAAGTTAATACTTAATACATGGATATGGTACGTTTGGTGAATAGACATTTTAGAATTTAGGAAGCGTTCATCTATTATGATTGGAGATGAGGCTAGCATGAGGATATTTACTCAATGTATTTTAAACGTAGGCAACTTAAGATTTTTCCCATTAAGATTTAAATGTGGATAACTTGATGAGTCCTTCCATTTTAGATACAATGAGACTGATATATTGAAGTACATTCATTTAGGTTTAAAAGTAACCAACCAAATGAGATCATCCTTTATAGTTTAAAGTATGGTTAATAGGATGAAACTATTTCATTTAGGGGATTAAGATGTATACAATAAAATGGGATTCCTTCATTTGTGTTTAAACATAACCAACTAATAAATCGTAGTTCATTTATAGAGGGTAAAATGTAAATAGTCTAAAAGAGTCCATCCATTGAAGTTAAAATAATGCTAAGAGGTGATGTTCATTCATTAAGGTGAAAATGTAATATTGCTACATGGTTTCATCACTTTAATTAAAATATAACTACTATGATGCAATTCATTCATTAAGGATTAAAAGTGTAAGTAACCTAATGAAGATCATCCATAAGGGTAAAAATATAACTAACTGGAAGAGATCACTATTTTTGATATAATAATGTTAATATGATTAAATACATTCACTAAGATTAAGATGTAACAAACTAAATGAGTTCCCCCATTTTAGATTAATTATATCTATTATGATGAAGATCATTTATTAAGGTTATAATGGGAAAAAATCAATTTGAGTCCATCCAATTATAAAACTAATTTGGTGAGGATTATTTGTTTAGAATAAAACGTAATCAACTAAACAAATTCATCCATTGGTATGAAATAACACAAATATGATGATGTTCATTTATTAAGATAAAAAAGTAAATAACTAAATGGGGTTCATCCATTAGATTTCAATTTAGATATTATGACAATAAATCCATTACTTGCTAACCATACTTTTCGTTCAGTTTACAAACTTTATGACAAGTTAATCCAATAATTGAAACCTAGCAAGATTATTTCCATTCTTACATCTTTTTATTAATATTAACAAAATACTTTTCCATAATCATATTTACAATCTTTTATGACCCTAATTACTACATTTAACATGGTGACTATACTCATGCATTCGAAAATTAACTTTATTAAATTCCCATTATACACTTACATAATGCAACCATACATGATAACTTAAACTATGAAATAAGAGTGACAAAAGCATTGCATAACACAGATATGATCTCGGAGTTCACCTCTAAAGGGCTACATCTTTGGGTCTGCTCAACTGCAAGACCCCTCTGGCATTTAATATAGTTAAGATTACATAAGGTTCATGTCATATACATCATCGCCATTTAGGCAATCACAACCACTATACAATGACCACTTCGGCCAATAATTACATAAATGATCCCTTTTTAGAAGCGGATCCAACTGAACACATCAAAGCAATTTCAGGTTCTATTGTCTGACAATACTCTAACTAGGGACATGACCGGCTATGACCAACACAAGTAACCAAACGACAGGGTCCAAACAAACCTATCAAAGCCTTGCCAGTACTTAACACAAGCGAAAACATAAAATAAACTTGCCATAATTCCCATTATCTATTTCACATTATCAGGGAAGAAAATAACTAAACTATTTATTTTACTAAAAGAAGGTATCATTTTCTTCCAAACTTCGAATTGACACATTATTAAATTTCTGATGATCTTATTAGCATATCATTTGAGCTTTTAGAATTTCCCATGACGAACTTAAAAATACTTATACATTTTAGATTTCTATTTCTATGTTCTCAGAATGATCGGGTCGAATCACAATGTGTTTCCTGAATATTGTATTATTTAAAAATCACCGATTGTTAAATATTATTCTATATATATATATATGAATTTCCTTAAATATATATATATTAATAATATGGTTCGAATTTCATTCCTAAATATCTCATTATTTAAAAATCACCAGTTGTTAAATAATATTCAATATATTAAAAATATATATATGAATAATATTGTTTAATAACGTTTAAATTTCAATTTAATTATTTATTAATATATATATTAATCTTCACATTAAATATATATTAATAACCAAATTAATTATTATTTAAAAACTATATTTAAGAGGACTGATATTAAAAACACATTATTTTTGTGTTTCAAAAAAAAACTTGAAAAAAACTAGGTCCACTGCGGGGCCCACCTCCCATCACGGGAGAGGCCCGCAACTCCCCCCTGCGTCCACCGCTGCGGGCGCAGATGCCCCTATGAGCGCAGATGCCCCTGCGGCCACTAAGGGCGCAGAGGCCCCTGTGGCCACCGCAAACGCAGGTCTCTGCGGCCTACGCAGCGCGGGACCCTGCGGAGCCACCAGGGTAGGAAGAAAATGGGGGAGGGGGCGGCGGCACGAGCCGAGCTTTGGCTCCTCCGCCCGCCAAACCCTAACCCCAATATATATATTTTTTTTGTTTTTATATATATATTTTTATTTTTTTTGGGAGATTTACAGTTTAAACCTAAGTCAATTTTTTTTTGAATAAGGATAATGAAAACCCAAAACACAGTCACAACCATAGTCATATATTTCATTTTTTAATTTTTTTTCCAGAATGTTTAAGCAATAGAATGGGGAAGATTTTCTCAACAAGATCATAAAAACCCAGCTATCTATTTTTTGGTTAAACAATCTAGACCCAAGAACAAATCAATATTCTCAAACTAAAAACTTAAATCTTAAGAGCATTCATGGACATCTTAAAACCAGTATTTCATGAAGAACAATCATATACCCTTCTTTTTTTTTTTTCAGTCAAAAACAAAAGGGAAGAACAGACTCCTACCTCTATAAGCATTCCTGCAAGAATTTGAAGATGAGCCCCCAAATCTACAGTAGAAATCCATCTTTTTCCCAAATCTCTCCATCTTCCTTCCAGCATTTTTCTCCCAAAAAAATAATAATCCTCCCCCAATATTTTTCAACTTAGGTTAAAATGGAGAAAACCAATTTTGACCTAATCTCTAATGTCCAAATTTAAGCCCTTTTAAAATAAAAAGAATTAATAATTCTTTTCAAGTATTAAATCAATTTAACTTGATTTTCTAATTAATATGTTTCTCTCTTATTTAATTTTAATTTTAAATTTCTCAATATAAATTTAGCCAACATTTATATTTCGAACTATCGACAAGGGTAAAGTATTTAAATTAATTTAATTTTCAAAATCAATCTTTTATACTATATCAAACTTTACAAATAAAAATGATTTTCTTTTAAATAATGACAATTAATCTTTCTTTTCCAAAATGCGAAAATGATTAAATTATTTCTATTTCCAAATGACTTTAAATCTTTCCTTTCTAAAATGCATAACTAATTAAATTCATTATTAACTATTAAATTAAATTCGTTATTAACTATTAAATTAAACTCGCTATACATAATAAAGCAATCTTTTTAATAAATGACTAATCCCATGAAGGAAACCTATTTATTTTAATTCCTCAACTACTAATGCGTAAATGAACACATTAATTCAAGTTAAATACTTTAAGCTTGCTACAATTATAAATAAAGTGATCTCTTAAATTAACGATTAATCATATAAAAGAAATTATCTATTTTAAATTTCTAAATTACTAATACGTACATCCACACATTAAATTGAATTAAATGCTTAGGATAAAATACTCCATTCCCCACACGCATGGCACGCAAGCCAAGAAAGTCCACCAATCACACGACATGCAACCCAAACGAAAAGAAAACCCTATGGACCACACACAGTGCTCACCTGACCATGGCTAAGGCAAGACGAGAGTTTTATGACCCCCAATTCCGAATTCTAAGGATGAAGGAGGTATACTCAACCCTATGAATCCCAAAGGAGATGAACCTCTCCCTAGGCGGTGTTGTACCTACAATCTCCTGCACTCATGAATCACACAAGCATACATATATATTTACATATTCAATGAAGGCGTTAGCTCGAGATTTATAACAAGAATTAGGAAAAAACTACATTTACACAAGAATCGATGCAAAAGCACAATAATAGGTATGCACAATTATTTATATTATCTAATCTACAACCTTGCATCACGGTTAACCAACCATTCAAGAATCCCACATAGGAAGTCAACCAAGGTCAAACGGGTTTTACAAGGCCGACTAGGGTAGGGGCATTACACAATCAGACCCAACCAACCAGGTAGTATCAAAATCATTGGTCCTGACCAAAAACTTGCTAAGGAGAATCTAGACCAAAATAAATACAAAGCCTGAAGGTTATAGCAAGAATAAATTGGCTACAACAGGGATATAAGGGATCTAAGTTTTTCTTCAACTTGCTAAGACAAAAAGAACTTAAGGAGATAATTGATAAACTATGGGAAGAAGGTAGAGAGCTAGTAGATCAAGATGACACCAAAGATGCCTTCCTTTTGTATTACCAAAAGCTATTCACCTCTAAAGGGGGTTCTCTTGAAAGCCAAGAAGCCAAAGAAATATGTAGAAGGCTTATCCCTAGGAAGGTAACTAAGGAAGAAGCTAACTACTTAGGAGGTTGATTACATTGGAGGAGATATTTAAGGCTGTAAGAATTCTTAACAATGATAAATCACCTAGTCCTGGTGCATTGTCTAATGAATTCTATGAAGAAGCTAAGGAATAGATAGAATAAGACCTATTTCATGTCTATGAGGAAGCTATGAACTGAAGTTCATTGGGGACTAATATAAATAAAGGTGTTATTAAACTCCACCGTATGGATGAAGATAGATATATCATTAAGAACTAGAGGCTGATAACACTTTTGAATATATCATACAAGATTCTAGCAAAAATTATTACTCTTAAGCTAGTTAACATCCTTCCCTAGTTTGTTAGTAACACTCAGAATGGCTTTATTAAAGGTAGATACATCCTTAAGAATCCCCTTACTAGTTGGGAAGCTATGAGTTGGGATAAAAGCACTAATAAAAATGTGGCTATGTTATTGATTGATTTTGAGAAGGCATTTGACTAGGTAGAATAGATTTTTTTTATTATGATGTTGGAAGGCTTTGGATTTCCCATAGAATTCTACTAGGTGATTTAGGTAAATTGTTGAGGGATGCCTCTACCTAGATATAAATCAATGGATCCCATATCAACAATTTTACTCTGGGGAGATCCATTAGAGAATCCTCCTTCTCCCCAAGGATTAAGGGTATTTCTCTTCCTAATAAGGAAGACCTACTTAACATAGAGTTAGTAAATGATACCATTCTCTTCCTGGAGTTGGAGGAGGCCAATATGGACTCCTTAAAATTTTATAGCTATTATATGAAGATTTTACTACCAAGGTATCCTCATCCAAATCTATTATGTTGGGATGAAACAAATCCCCCGTCATATGATGTAGTAAATACAACTATCAATGGGATGACCCTTCCAAACAAGTGAGGTATCTTGGTATTGTTGGAAATTTGGAGGAATTGATTATGTGTTGCATTGATATTTGTCATTGATGTCAACACTAGCTTTTTTGTTGTCTACCAACTTCTGGTAGAGTGGTTGGTCTTTGATGTTGACTTGGAGATTTGTCTCTGGTATGCTCCAGCTTGTGGAATTGGTTTGGACTGGTTATTCATATGTTCCTGATGTGTATCATATTCAGTTGGTTTGGGATTTGATGATCCAGATGCTATCATTTATAAACGTAAGCCTTTTGGTTACTGGTAAGGGTTTTACCAACATAGCTTTGTTGAATATCTTTTGATGAATTAGATAAGTGGTATTGGTGCGGCTTCTAGAAGGTTATCAGGATGCTGGTGGTTATCATGTTCATATTCCAGTTGATCAGTGGTGTCTGCATTTAGCACCAGACCTATCTTGATGTTATTTTGTTAGGTTATGGACCGGTTTATGTAACGTGTTGGTTGATGCTCCCGATATGTCATCGGTTGGATTTATTGTTTGGTTTATGTTGTTTCGGTCTTAGGATGACTTGGTTTATCATTGGTTTGTAGGATTAGGTAACAGATCTATTGTATTATCTTTTAGGTGGCCGACCTAATTGTTTAGGTCCCGGGTTGGTATAAATATGATGTAAGATCTCTTTGTAGATCATGGTATGGGATTATCTATATGCAAATAATGTTGTAATCATATGTAGAGGTTTTGGTTGATCATAGGTGATCGAATTGGGTTTATGTAAGAGGTTTAAGACCTTCAGTATTGAGCTTAACTGAAACTGTATTCAGGCATAGGAGATGCTATACTTGCAGTTCACTCTTCATTCTAGATTGTACTATGATGTTTTTTGTAGTCAATGAGGCTCCATTTGTGATGAGTAGTGCACTCTAGGATGTTGGTCTTCCTGCATGTGCAGACCCCTTATTGTAATATTTATTCATCTGATTAGTGGATAGATATTGTGGGTCTCCAATCCCACCGTGGTTTTTCCTCTTTGAGGTTTTCCACATATAAATCTATGGTGTTATGGTGTTCATCTTTGTGGTTGCATTGTTGCTTATTGTTATATGCTTTTATGTTTACCATTTGTTGATTTGTTGTGTTAATAAGGTTAAATTTCTCCTTTCTAGTAGAACATTGATTGACGCCTCCCCCCCTCCCTCTTAGTGTTCTTGGATCCCAACAATTGGTATCAGAGCTTGGTGCCTCGGAATAAGTTTATCAACTTGAGGAAGATCCTATATCAAGAATCTGTGGAGATAAGTTTGAGGAAGGAACTTCAAGTAGCTCTTGAAGACTATGATGCTGAAAGGTTGAGGAAAATGAAGCTACAAGATGAGTTGAGATCTGTGAAGGAATTCAGTTTTACTCTATAGGAGAGGCTATGATGATGAAGAGAAGAATGATTTAAAGGAATTATGTCAGAAGCTGAGTTAGGAGAATGGTGTCATGAAGAATGAGATGCAAGCTATAACTATGAGGATGTCTAAGGAGATTGAAGATCGAAAGAAAAATGAAGAAAATATTGCTGTCTCTAAAAGATAGATCTAAGGAATGCATTAGGTTGGCGCATGAAAATGGTGTGTTGAGAACTGAATTGGTACAATCATAGAACAATGAGCAAGAGTTGGAGAGAATGATGATAATCCTAAGAGGTGATCTAGATGCTGCAAATGAATATAAAGATAAATTCAAGGTTATCTCTTCTAATCTTGATGAGTTACAAAAGGATCAAAGAGAAACTGGAGACACTAGAGGTCTTGGATTTGAGCATGGAGAAAGCTCTGGTATTGCAACTCAGGGGAATCCACTAGACAACCGGAATCAGAAATCACCGGCAAGGCAACACAATGCACATAAATTTAATGGTAGATGCTTTGTTTGTAATAAGTCTAGTCATATAGAAAGTCAATGAAGAAATAGAGAAAATCAAAATAATAATGCAATTCCCGGTCAGTTTTCAAATTGTAAAAAGTATGGTCATAGGACAAAAGATTGTAGAATTAATGTGAGATGTCATGCATGTGTAAATTTTGGACATATATCTAATCAGTGTAGGTCAAGGAATGATCAAGAAATCAACAAGGAAATTCAGAAGAATAATATCACTTGTTATGCATGCAACAAAGTAGGACATATTACTAAACTTTGCAGAAGCAAGAACCTACTGATAGGAAGTGATAAATCTAATGAGAAGGGAAAGTAGAAGGTTGATGATATTCGGAAGGAGCATGAGAAGAAGTGGGTTAGAAAATATGAGGATCAACCGATAGAGGTAAATTCACAGGTTACTCAACTGATAGAGCAGAATGTTTCTGCACTGGTAGGAAACACATTTGGTAACTAAGGCATTCGCCTTAGGGGGAGAAAAATTGATGACAGTTCTTGTATTGCCCCTAGTAGTGGTCTGAAAGCTTGTTTCAGATTTTGGAGAAGTCAGTGTGAAGGTTAACCGATAAAGATTTGTTGGATCTTGGATCCAAATTGGTTTACCGGTAAGTCAATTTATGAGTTATGGTTTGGTCATACATCTATACAATAATTGGTAGTGAATTGGAAGTTTGATCCTAGATGTGATGAAAGGGATATTTCTTGGTTATTTTAATGAAAGAAAAGCATATACATGTCATAACAAGAGATTGCAGAGAATTGTGGAGAGTGCTAATTTTAAAGTGGATGAGAAAAATAGAGGTCAAATCAGAACTTATGAGAGAGAACTAGAAGTGGAAATGGTTATAACTGAATCAGTAGCATCTGTACCAGAATAAAATGTTGAACCAATTACCCCGGCAATATCAAAAAAATCAACAGTAACTGAAGATCATAGAAGAGGAACAGAAAGTCAGAAGACTCCTAGGTATGTAAAGTTGAATATTTTAGAAGATCAGATAATTGAACAAAAAGAAGGTTGGCAACTGATGAGGTATACTTAATTTCTTTAGTTGAACTGACATCAGTTATTGAAGCTTGTAAGGATGAATGTTGGATGTGAGCTATGAAGAGGAATTGGATCAGTTAGAAAAGGACAACACATAGACTTGGATATTATTTGAACTAGGCTTGATTGGTTTGCAAATGATATTTTCAGAAGGAAGGAATTGATTGTGTTGAATCCTTTCTCTAGTGGCTAGGATTTTCAAATATTTTCAAGGATTTCTTAGGTATGATTTTTTATGATGACTTTACACTATGAGCATATTCAGATGCGGATTGGGATATAAATATAGGTAACTAGATAGGCACATCCAATGAAATTTTCTTTCTTGGAAAGAAACTTGTTTCATGGATCAACAAGAAGTAGTTATGTATTTCTTTATCTATTGTTGAAGTTGAGTATGTTGTTGCTGCCACTAATTGTACACAAGTTCTATGGATGAAGCAAATGTTGAAGGATATAAAGGTAGATTGTAATGAATCGGTAGTTTTCACTGTGATAACTCTACTGCTATTGACATATCAAAGAATCTAGTATTTCATTGTAACACTAAGCACATTTATATCAAGCATAATTTTCTGAAGGAGAAGGTGGAAGCAAATGAAGTTAGACTAGTTTATGTGAACACTAAAGAATAGATTGTAGATATCTTCACTAAACCTTTGCCTAAGGAATCATTTGAGTACTTCAGAGATAGATTGGGATTTCTACCCCTCCGGTAGAGACTTGAGTGATGATGATTGGCATCAATCCGACATGCATTATCAAAACTATCATTCATTCTCGATTGATGTGTTGGTGCTACTACTTAGGGGGAGTAGTCAGATGTGTGGTTCAAAGGATTTATGATTTTTTCTTTGATGTTTATGTAATATTTTTGGCATTGATGTCAAAGGGGGAGAAACATTTATGTGAAAAATGGAGCTTAACAAAGATATCAGTCTAAGGGGGAGATTTTTGGCACAAGGAGGAGGAACATAATTAAGATTGGTTGTATCCATTTAGAAGAGTTTGGTTCAGATGGTTAATTGGTATAGAGACATTTGGTTCAAAACTTCATTGTCATACCATCTTGGGGAGATTGTTGGATGTCTTCCTTTGGGGGAGACTTGTTTGGCATTTCTTGGCACTTGGATGTTTTTCACATCTAGTGTTGCCATCAATTCCAAAGGGGGAGATTGTTGGAAATTTGGAGGAATTGATTATGTGTTGCATTGATGTTTTTCATTAATGTCAACACTAGCTATTTTGTTGTCTACCGACTTTCGATAGAGTGGTTGGTCTTTGATGTTCATCTGGAGATTTGTCTTTGTTATACTCTAGCTTGTGGAATTGGTTTAGACTGGTTATTCATGTGTTCCTAATGTGTATCACATTCAGTTGGTTTAGGATTTGATGATTTGGATGCTATCATTTGTTCTAGTAATCCTTTTGGTTACTGGTAAGGGTTTTATTGGTAGAGCTTTGTTGAAGCTATTTTGATCAATTAGATAAGTGGTGTTGGTGTGGCTACTAGAAGGTTATCAGGATGTTGGTCGTTATCATGTTCATATTCCAGTTGATCGGTTGTGTTTGCATTTAGCACCAGACCTATCTTGGTGTTATTCTGTTAGGTTATGGACCGGTTTATGCAACGTGTTGGTTGATGCTCTCGATGTGTAACCGGTTGGATTTATTGTTTGGTTTATGTTGTTTTGGTTTTAGGATGACTTGGTTTATCATTGGTTTGTGGGATTATGTAACGGATCTATTGTATTATCTTTTAGGTGGCCGACCTAATTGTTTAGGTCCCGGGTTGGTATAAATATGATGTAAGATCTCTTTTTAGATCATGGTATGAGATTAAGGTTATGGGATTAACTGTATGCAAATAATGTTGTAATCATATGCAGAGGTTTTGGTCTATCATAGGTGATCAAATTGGGTTTATGGAAAGACCTCCAGTATTGAGCTTAACCAGAAATGTACTCAGACATAGGAGATGTTAAACTTGCAGTTCAATCTTAATTCTAGATGGTAGTCCAATTTTTTCTGTAGTCAGTGAGGCTCCTTTTGTGATGAGAAGTGCACTCTAGGTTGTTGGACTTCTTGCATGTGCAGGCCCCTTATTATAATATTTATTCACCTGATCAGTGGATAGATATTGTGGGTCTCCAATCCCATCATGGTTTTTCCTCTTTGAGGTTTTCCACATATAAATCTGTGGTGTTATGGTGTTCATCTTTGTGGTTGCATTGTTGCTTATTGTTATATGTTTTTATGTTTACTAGTTGTTGAGTTGTTGTGTTAATAAGGTTAAATTTCTCCATTGCGGTAGAACTCTGATTCACCCCCCCTCGCCCCCTCTCAGTGTTCTTGGATCCCAATAGGTATTCCATTTGTAGTTAATCCATGCCTAAAATGAATGTGGATATGCATCAAAAGTAAGATCAACCACAACTTGGTAAATGGAACAAAAAATACCTTTCTATGGCTAATAGGTTGCAAGTTTGTTAGAAAATTTTATCATCTTACAATCTTTATTATACTTTAGTTTGGTTGTTTAATAATTACCAAATTAATGAGATTTAGAAACAAATAAGGAATTCCTTATAGTCTAATGGAAAAGGCAACAAGAAATGACACTTTATTAAATGGAAGTGGTGTTGTTTAGGGAAGAATGAGGGGAGCTTGGGTCTTAATGATTTCAAGCTACAGGGGATTATCTTTGTTACTGAGTGAATTTTGCATGCCTTGGATGGAAATGAGCCATGGAAGGTGCTCATAAAAAATAATATCAAGTTAGTTGTTCCCAAACAAGCCAAATCCTAAAAGGTTCTCCCTTTTAATCACCTAATCACTAGAAAGTTTCTTTTTTTCTCCTAAAGGCTCTAATATCTTCAAAGCTATATGGAAGTCTTGGGAGTACATTAAAAACCCAATTTCTCACAATGACATTAGTATTAACAATAACACCTTATGTGGAGAGAGATCCATATGGTGGAACCTAATGAATAATGATGAACAACAAATATCCTAACTGGTACTACTGGTACTAAGAGCGGGGGGGGTGAATCAGTACATACAAAAACTTCTTCGATAACTTATCATATTAAAATAATGCTTAATTGGTTGTCTTCATTACTAAACTTAACCATGGCAATACCAGTTAAACACAGTAAGACTTCAGACAACTTAAACCTATAAAATTGAATGCTTCAAATATCATTCAATACTTGATAACTACTTCACCATACATATGTGCATGTCGTGTATCAGTACTATCATAACTGTAGTCACATAAATCTGTCCACTTAATTAAATGAATACGTAGTATTTATTTGATTATTTAACCATCAATTAAATATTAATTTAATTAATTATTAATTGATGGTTAAATAATCAAATAAATACTAAGTATTCATTTAATTAAGTGGACAGATTTATGTGACTACATTTGCCCCTCTTTGAGACGGTGCAGTTTATTGCGTCGTTTCAAAGAAAGAAAAATAGGTGTGAAGAAATGCCCCATAAAATGTAAATTTAATGGGTGGTATGCCCCCTCGAGAGATGGGCCAAATTTTGTTTTGAAAAATCGGGCGATCTCTCGAAAAAGAATGCAAAGTGGAGGGGAGGTAGAATAGAAGAAATTAGAACTAATGATGAAAGAATGGGAGAAAATGGAGTGAATATGAAGAAACAACAAGCCAATGAGTACCCTGAAGTCATGCAAGAGATACATAGCAGATGTAGTGTGGGGTTTTGATTGATGCTATACAATTGATCAAAATTGGTTGGACAATCTGGTGCAATCGGTTGAATTGCCCCGGTCAAGTCAAAGCGTGACAGTTGATGTCAGTTGGTCGCTTGAACATGATAAAGTCTGAGTAAGTGAATCAAAGTGACCTGATGGTGACTTAGACAATTGATGTAATTGTCCGATGAAGTCAAGGTATATGAAGCAAAATACTCGTTGAGACGTAGACAATTGATGTAATTGTCCGTTGGATTGTGTTTGATTGGTTGATCAATTGATAGTGTGTGCGTGTGATGGATGATTGTGGTGAATCATAGCAGCCCCGTTGAGACTAGTATGATAAATGTCTGATGTAGTCTAGGATTACCATGATCGATTACCTGTTGAGACCCAAAGATACTTGATCAGAGTATCTGTTGATAGTCTAGGTGTGTGGGAGTTGATGTACCTGTGCAGAGAGAGTAACTTGTTTGGCTTATTGGATGACTTAGCATAGGAAACACAATCCCTCCTATTTAGAGATGGATGGTGATGAACGTGGCTTGATTAGGTTGATGGGAAACGATGAAGGATATGTGATGTTGATTATTGAGATGGGGAGGGTTGGGGGGGTTCGATGTTAGAAGAAATGGAGGACCTATGACTCATTCCTATGGAAGAAGAGGAAAATAGAGTATCCATTGTCATTACTATGTATGAATGATATGCAGCTATTATGAATGTATGGATGGGTGGAATGCAATGAAATGCAATATATACAAATGAGATGGAATGACGATCCATGGTGCTTTATTTTTCATCATCGAGCTTTAAAATGTTGTAAGAAAATACAAGCAACTTGACATAAAGATTCAAGATGACTAGAGTATTTCTTACATGGATTTTATATAGCAAGTTAATACAAGCAACTTGATATAATGGATCAAGTTGACCTGAGTATTGCTTGCGGAACAGACAAGGATTATCTCCGTTCATGCATGACTTGGAACGTCCTCCTTGATCTTAGGCTGATCATATCCTGAGACAAGTGCATACCGTAATAAGAGATAAAACCTTTATCCAGTTTGGACGAGGTAGGAGGAACCAAAGAAAGAGAATTGTACCTGCAAACAAACAATATATACATAAAGAATAAAGAATATGGATCCTTGGTAATGGTTCATGCTCATATGGTCGAGGTATACGCTGTAGTCAGCAAGCCGTAATGATCTATGACTACATTTGGCATAAGATCACGTAGCTTGGTGAACTTCCCACGTAGACACCATTAGTACATGCCCCAGAACTTCATCGGAAATAATGCACAAACGATACAAAACAATGTTGAAAAGATCCCGATACAGATAAACAAATGAATTACTCACAAATCAACCAAGTATTTGATAGCTTAACATAATTTTCTTGTCAAAGAAAACATCATCTTGTCTTTGTTTTGGTAAGGAAGGATGCATCCTTGTTTTAAAGACAGTTTTGGATTGTTGATGTGGATTGTGTGGTTGTTTGGTAAATGGTCATTGTGTGAGTAGTTTGTCGCAATGTTTGTTTTGGTATCTGCATGGATGAGTATGTACAAGGTGTTGCCATGTTTTTGTGTGATTTTTCAATGGTTTTGTCGATGTTTTTGGATTTTGAATTGTTTTGAATGTTTTTGGTATTTTTGCGAGATATTTTTGAATGTTTTTGGATTTTTGATGATTGTTTGAATGAAGAACTTAATGAATCATAAGACAATGTAGAATCCACTTCCATCAATAGGTTAAAGGCATTGCCCCCAGTTTTAGACATGACTATGAAAAAGCGGGATGCAAGATGTATGGAGTACTATCATAATTGCAGAGGAATAACAAGCCATGGTTGATGGATGGATGGATGTATGTATGAAGTAGATGTGATCGCCACAAGTCTGAAAGATAATGGAGCCATAGCCTTTACGAGTGGCGCCTGTTTGCCAGGTTTTCACCATCGTTCTTACCCAAGGTGCCACTGGAGTGGTTGTTCACCGTTTGGATGCATGATTTTTCTTTACTTTTTTGAATGTTTTTATATTTTCTTCAGGACATTTTTCTGAATGTTTTTTGGTATTTTCTGATAGGCAGGGGAGACTGATGCTCTGTACAGCTTATGTGTAAAACCATTTGAGGTGCATGCTATTGATTGGATCTGCGAGCAGTTCTCCGTCTGATGTAGCCAACTGATATGCCCCGGACCCAAATACAGCAGTGACAACATATGGGCCCAACCAGTTTGATTCAAACTTGCCTTGATGTTCTCTGTTTGGTTGGTTGCGAGGATTTTCTCGAAGAACAAGATCACCTACCTCAAATGTACGAGATCTAACTCGGTGATTGTAGCTTCTACTCATGCGCTGCTGATAGGCTTTGAGGTGATTGTATGCAGCTTGTCGCTTCTCATCTAGTAACTCTAAGTCCTGAAGACGAGATACTCTGTATGCTTCATCATCGATGAGATTGTGCAATGAAACTCGTAAGGATGGTATCTCGACCTCAATAGGTAAGATAGCTTCAGCACCATAGACCAATGAATAAGGAGTTGCACCTGTAGGGGTCCGAATGCTAGTTCGATATGCCCATAGCGCTGGATTCAATTGAACATGCCAATCACGGCCGGCATCATTGACTGTCTTCTTTAGGATCCTCAATATGTTTTTATTGGATGCTTCGGCCTGACCATTGCCTTGTGGGTAATAGGGAGTGGAAAAGCGGTGTTGGATATGAAATTTCTCACAAAGCTCACGAACATCCTGATTTTTGAAAGGAAGACCGTTATCTGTGACAATGGACATGGGCACACCATACCGGCAGATGATGTAATTGAGGATGAATGAGGCGATCTGCTTGCCAGTGACTTGGGTAAGTGGAACAACTTCGATCCACTTGGTGAAATATTCGGTGGCGGTAATAATGAATTTATGGCCATTGGATGAAGATGGATGAATCTTACCCACAAGGTCGAGGCCCCATTGACAAAAAGGCCATGGTGTTGTGATTGGTTGCAGTTCCTGTGCTGGTGCATGTATCAGGTCACCGTGAACTTGACATTTCTTGCATTTCCTGACAAAGTAGTAGGAATCCTTTTCCATAGATGGCCAATAGTATCTAGCTCGCATGATCTTCTTGGCTAGTGATGGACCACTTGAGTGAGTCCCGCAAATTCCTTCATGTACCTCTTCCAAAACCTTTGTTATCTCATCTTGTTCCAGACATCGAAGGAGAGTACCATCAAGACTGCGTCGGTATAGGGTTTCGGCAATAATGGTATATCGAGCAGTTTGGCGAATGAAGGTTTTACGTTGGTTATTTGATTGGTTGGGAGGAAGGGTGTGATCGCGGAGATAGGTGTAGAACTCACCGTACCATGGGGATTCAGAACCAACAAGGCAACATATCATTTCAGATTCGGGGATATCATAAGCGGGGATCCAAAGTTGTTCTACCAAGAACTCGTAGCGTGTTGAATTCTGTGGAAGATCTAGTAGAGATGCGATGGTAGCCATGGCGTCAGCAGCTCGATTCTGATCTCTTGGTATCTGCTCAAAAGTGATAGTAGTAAATGATGTCTTTAGACTGTCCACCATTTGCTTGTATGGCATGAGTTTATCATCTTTGGTCTGATATTCATTAGTTGCTTGTCGAATGACCAGTTGTGAGTCGCCATATACTTGTAGTTCTTGTAATTTCCATTGTACGGCTAACCTGAGTCCTGTGATCAAGGCCTCATACTCTGCTATGTTGTTTGTGCATGGAAATGTGAGCCTATAAGACTTCGGGATGCTATCACCTTGAGGTGTGATAAACAGAATGCCTGCCCCCGAGCCGTGCCTAGTGTATGAACCATCAAAATATAGTTTCCATGGTTGTGCTTCTGTGATCATGAATATCTCTTCATCTGGAAAATTGGAAATGAGAGGATGATCGCCTATGAGTGGTGCATCGGCCAATTGATCTGCAATGACCTGACCTTTGATAGCTTTACGGTCCACATACTCAATGTCGAATTCACTTAGAATCATTACCCATTTAGCTAAGTGACCTGTCAATGTTGCTTTGTTAAGTAAATACTTGAGTGGATCAATCTTTGCAATGAGTTGCACCTTGTGTGTTAACAGATAGTGCCTCAGTTTAGTGGCTGCCAAGATTACTGCTAGGCAAGCTCGCTCAATAGGTGTGTAATTGAGTTCATAGCCCACAAGTGTGCGAGAGATGTAGTAAATAGCACACTCTTTTCCTTCTGCATTATGTTGTGCCAGTAGTACACCCAATGCTATACTTGTTGCTGAGATATAGAGCAATAATGGTCTACTTGGATTTGGTGGCATCAGCAATGGTGGATTCATGAGATAGTCTTTAAGCGCCTGAAATGCTTGCTGGCATCTGTCATCCCACTGAAAGCGGATGTTCTTGTGTAGCAGGTGTGTGAATGGGTAAAATAGAGTATGCATTATTATGACTACGTATGCATGATATGCAGCTATTATGAATGTATGGATGGGTGGAATGCAATGAAATGCAATATATACAAATGAGATGGAATGACGATCCATGGTGCTTTATTAATTAATATTTAATTGATGGTTAAATAATCAAATAAATACTACGTATTCATTTAATTAAGTGGACAGATTTATGTGACTACAATAACCATTAGCTCTACATGCATAGTCACTTAAACAAAGAATACTCAATCATCACATGAAAAATGCACAACTCATGACTCACAAATTTTTCACATGGAAACCCAAATGGGAAAAACCACGATGGGGATGAATACCCACAAGCTTGTTTTGAACTCTTTTGAAGTCCGCTCTGTTAGGAGCCTAGTCCGATTAAAGACTTTACAATAAGGTTTTGTTAGGAACCGATCTTGTTAAAGATCACCCGGTTAAGGGATGGCTATATACCCTATTAAAGGTTGAAACCCTGTTAAAGGTCACCTTCCTAGAGGATTTAAAGAACTCAGTGAGCTTGAGTCACCTAGTTAGAGGTTTTACAATAAGCCTGTTAAAGCTACCCGATCAAGGGATTTTCCTACTATTGAAATGGTTAAATGACAACAGATAAAGCTCTGATCTGATAACAACACTACATGCTAAGGCAGATCCTTTTTAGTTCCTCTACTCTGTAGTTTTCACTCACTGGTCTGGCAAGTATCTCATCACTCGGATACACACACAAATTTTGCCAACACTTACAATAACAAACATCATCGACCTTATAGACAACAATTAGGTCAGTAACATAAACCCTAAACCCTAAGTATTTAGGTTTACTATTACAAGCGGTCCAATCCTAACTGTCCAAACACATTACATAGAATGAAACAATCTCAAACATATCACAAGTCATTCTGCATTGTCTAGTCTTCACCACACAGAAATCAGTATCCCATCATGCTTTCTTCTCATACCTCTAAGAAGTATGTTCATTCTTGAGGTAGACATTAAATGCAGTCGATCTTCATATACAAGATCCTCAAGGAAATCCTTCACGTGCACAAAACTGACATGGCATCTTGATCTCATCCTTATTTCTTAGCTAACTCATCATAGAATATCACTGGTTGCATCTCACAAGCTAGATTGCCAAACCGGAAACCCTAGAGCTGAGACTACCAACTGGTAGTCACACTTAGTGAAACCCTGAAACCGGTTCACTACATCTCTTCATATCGGTTCTCCAACTTGATCATCAATAACAACTTCTTCCAATCTTCATACTAGCTGACCTGTACTTATTGACATCAATGACAACATATATTATTATCATATTATCATATCGGTTCATCATATACCAACAATCTCCCCCTTTGGCATTGATGGCAATACTTAGTGTAGCATTGAAATTATAAACATCATAGACCAATGCAACTAAAATATCTTCATCTTATATCATACATTAGATATCTTCTCCCCCTTTGATAACAATGCCAAAGTGGAGGCACAAGCTCCCATACTCCACTATGCTACTCCCCCTATGGAGTAGCATCCCTCAACACACAAATCCTGAAAGATTTGTCACTATAATACCTAGTTGATGTGGAGCACACATCTTTAGTTTACTTCATGAAGGGGAAAAACCCCTAATTCACCTCTCAAATAGGTAAATATAGTCTTTAGTAAGGGCTTAGTGAATATGTCTGCTAGCTACTCCTTACTAGAAACATGTTGTAATACAACCTCTCTGTTTTCAACCTTCTCTCTCAAGAAATTATACTTGAGCTCAATGTGCTTAGTTCTAGCATGCAATACCGGATTCTTGGAAATATTGATTGCACTAGTATTGTCACAAAATATACTCACTGGTTCAGATATAGGTACTTTGAAACCATCCAATACATGTTTCATCCAGTTTGCCTAAGTGCAGTTCATAAATGCTGCCACATACTCCACTTCATTTGTAGACTAAGAAGTACATCTCTTCTTCTTACTCGTCCATGAGACTAGTCTTCCACCAAGAAAGAACGCTCCACCAGTTGTGCTTTTTTGGTTGTCCACATTACCTCCCCAATATGCATCAGTAAATACCTTGAGATTAAAATCACCATTGTATGGATAACACAATCCATAATCAACTGTCCCTTTTAGGTATCTAAGAATCCTCTTGACTACTACCAGGTGGGATTCTCTTGGACTTTTCTAAAAATGGACCACAATGCCCACTGCATGAGCAATATCTGGTCTATTGTGTACCACATAGTGTAGCTTACCGATCATTGACTGACACTCCTTTGCATTTACTAACGTTGAATCATCTTCCTTAGTCAATTTACATCCGATCACCATCGGTGTAACAATTGGTTTTCTCTCCTCCATGCCAAAGGTCTTCAATACCTCTTTGACATACTTGGACTAGGTAATAAAGATACCCTCTTTCATCTGCTAAATCTGTAGACCAATGAAGAACTTTATCTCTCCAATCAGAGACATATCAAACTCTTTCTTCATTTCATCTGCAAATGCATGGCTCATTTCATCATCTCCTCCAAAGATTATGTCATCTACAAATACTTCACAGAGCATAATCTAATCACCTTCATATTTCAAGTGGATGTTGCTATCCTCACTTGTTCTCTGAAATTCTATCTTCACAAGATGAGAGTGTAAACATTCATACCATGCCCTAGGTGCTTGTTTCAATCCATACAGAGCTTTGTGTAATCTACAGACCATGTTACTATCTTCTAATAAGGCAAACCCATCTGGTTGCTCAATATACACTTCCTCTTCTAGGATTCCATTCAAGAATGTAGACTTCACATCCATCTGGAAAACCTTAAATCCCTTGAATACTGTAAATGCAAGTAGCATTCAGACACCATCCAGTCTAGCCATAGGAGCAAAGGTTTCTCCATAGTCTTCTCCCTCTTCCTGAGCATATCCCTTGCATACAAGTCTTGCCTTGTTTCTTACAACTGTGCCTTCTTCATTTAGCTTATTCCTGAAGACCCATTTGGTACCTATGACATTCTTGTGTTCTAGTCTAGGTACCAAAGACCATGTTGCATTTTTTTCTATCTGGTCTAGCTCCTCTTCCATTGCCTTAATCCAATCCTCATCTGTAAGTCTTTCTCTAGAAGTCTTGGGCTCCAATTCAGAAATCATGCAAGAGTTTTCTTTCACCTTTCTTCTTGTGAGAATCCCTGCATCTTTATCTCCTATGATCTGCTTTGGATCATGATGTAGTTTCACATATCTAGGAATGACTCTAGTTGGTTCTCCTTGCTTTTCCTCTTCTTCTTCACCTACTGCAGCTTCTACCGGTACAAGAACATTGAGGTCTTTACTTGTTTCTTTCTTAACTGGTTCCCAGAAGGCTACACCTGGTTCATCTTCCACTTTCTTGTTGTAGGTTTCCTCAGGGGATTCATCAACCCTGACATTGATACTCTCAACAATTTTCTATGTTCTATTGTTGTAGCACTTGAGAGCTTTACTTTTAGTGAAATATCCTAAAAATATTCCTCCATCACATTTAGCATCAAACTTTCTCAGATGCTCACCACTCTTCATGTAACACTTACTGCCAAATACTTTAAAATAACTCATAGTGGGAGTCTTCCCAGTCTAATACTCATAAGGTGTTTAAACTTTACCTTTCTTGATGAGTACCCAGTTCATAGTATAGACTGCAGAGTAAGCAACCTTTCCTTGGATCAGCATTGTTCTGACCGCTTCAACTACAGTCCTGTTATTCCTTTCTGCTATGCCATTCTATTATGGTGTCCTTGGGGCAGACAACTGCCTCTTGATACCACTATCTTCACAGTACTTGTTGAATTCATCAGAAGTGAATTTGCCTCCTTGATCAGTTCTTAGGAATTTTATCTTTTGACCACTTTCCTTCTCTACTAATGCTCTAAAGGCTTTGAACTTTCCAAACGCCTCCAACTTGTCTTTCAAGAATGTGACCCACATCATTCTTGAGCAGTCATTAGTAAGAATCATGAAATACCTATCTCCCTGAATACTTCTAGTTTTCATAGGACCACATAGGTTGGTATGCACAAGATCAAGTAAGTTCTCTACTAAAAAAGACTTACCTTTGAAAGTTGAGGAAGACACATTCCCAAGTTGACATTCTCTACACAAAGAATTCTCTGATTTGTTCTACAAAGGCAATCCTCTTACTACCTTGACCTTACTTGCCTTTACAATATTATCAAAATTCATATGACAAAGTCTCCTATGTCATATCCAAATGTCATCAAACTTCTCCATCAGACACTGAATTATCTTGGCATTCAACTGAAACAAGTTACCTCTGGTCTACTTACCGGTGGCAATAAATTCACCACTTTTTCCAATTATACTACAGACTCCACCTTTGAACTCCAGAATGAGTCCTTTATCATTTAGCTGAGCAACACCCAACAGGTTATGCTAAAGACCTTCTACCCAGTGGACATCATCCGCACTACTCTTTCCATTCAGTGAGATGGATCCTTTACCTTTTACCAAGCAAGGTGCATCATTGCCAAATCTGACAACACCTCCATCATATTCTTCTAGAGACAAAAACTTTCCTTGATCACCAGTCATGTGGTGAGAACAATCACTATCAATAATCCACTCATTAGAGTTGTCAATGCGAGAGACAAGTGATTTCTTGTTAGCCACTTCTTCCTTTATAGCTACAAACACTATGTCCTCATTCTCTTCATCCTCAGATTCTTCATCAGTAACACCTTCATCCACTGCAACAAGACAATTTCTTCTATTTCCTCCTTTGTACTTTCTAAACCTCTCTAGTTTATCCTTATTGTCATTGTTAGGATGGTTAACAGCTATATGTCCTATCTTATTGCAGGAAAAACATTTTAAAGGAAGCTTACCTCTGTATTTTCCAATGCCTTTTGGAAGTCTCTTGGCAAGAAGAGCTTCAAACTCCATCAGAATCTCTTCATTATCCATACCTCTGCTTTGCATGGATTCATAACTGGTACTTACTTCTTTTCCTTTTCTGGTTGGTGCAATAGATGCTCTAAAAGCTGACTCAGTCTTCTGAACACTACCATCATAGCTATTCAACTCATATGCAATCAACTTTGCAATGATAGAGTCTAAGGATACCATGGTTTTTTCAATAGACCTTAGTTCCTAATTAGCAACAACTTTGATTGCATAGACCGGTAACAATGATCTCAAAACTTTACTGACAATGGTGGCATAATCAATTGTTCCACTAGTGCTCTTGATATCTCCAAAAATAGTCTTGATCCTTATACCATAGTGCTGAATGGTCTCACCTTCAACCATCCTCATGTCTTCAAATTTTCCTCTAAGGTTCTCTTCCTTAGCTTTCTTGACATACTTATCACCGCCATAAATAGTTTCCAGTGCGTCCCATACATCCTTAGGAGTGTCCTCATCTTGTACATAAATGAACTCAATATCAGACAAACTGCTAATAAGGGCTTCCATGACTTGCTCATTTTCTTGAATCTCTCTTTTCTTATCATCGGTTAGAGTGTCAGTGGGGATTACATAGGCATTCTCAACATATCTCTAGTTTTGAGCACCCAACTCTTGATATAGATCTTCATCATGTCCTTCCATATTTTGAAGTTATCTCTATTGAGCTTAGGACCTTCCCTCTTCATCATTAAAGCAAGATCTTTTACCTCAAGCGGTTAAGCTTATATCACCGAGGACTTGGAGTTTCTCTGATACCAATTGATGAATAATGATGAACAACAAATATCCTAACTAGTATTGAGAGGAGGGGGGGTGAATCAGTACATACAAAAACTTATCCAACAACTTATCATATTAAAATAATGCTTAACCAGTTGTCTTCATTACTGAACTTAACCATGACAATACTGGTTAAACACAGTAAGACTTTAGACAACTTAAACCTATAAAACTGAATGCTTCAAATATCAGTCAATACTTGATAACTACTTCACCCATACATATGTTCATGTGGTGTATCAATAATATCATAACCATTAGCTCTACATGAATAATCACTTAAACAAAGAATACTCAATCATCACATGAAAAATGTACAACTCATGACACACAAATTTTTCATGTGGAAACCCAAATGGGCAAAACCACGGTGGGGATGAATACCCACAAGCTTGTTTTGAACTCTTTTAAAGTCTACTCTGTTAGGAGCCTAGTCTAATTAAAGACTTTACAATAAGGTTCTATTAAGAACCGATCTTGTTAAAGATCACCCGGTTAAGGGATGGCTATATACCCTGTTAAAGGTTACCTTGCTAGAGGATTTAAAGAACTCAATGAACTTGAGTCACCTAGTTAGAGGTTTTACAATAAGCCTATTATAGCTACCCTGTCAAGGGATTTTCCTACTGTTGAAATGGTTAGAGGACAATAGATAAAGCTCTGATCTAATAACAACACTACATGCTAAGGTAGATCCTTTTTAGTTCCTCTACTCTACAATCACACTCTACAGTTTTCACTCACTGGTCTGGAAAGTATCTCATCACTCGAATACACACACAACTTTTGCCAAAACTTATAGTAACAAACATCATCGACCTTATAGACAACAATTAGGTCAGTAACATAAACCCTAAACCCTAAGTATTTAGGTTTACTATTACAAGCGGTC